>NC_043700.1:32826922-32853283 GCF_006229205.1 Suricata suricatta | reverse complement strand
AAAAAAAAAAGAAGATATATGAATGGCAAATAAAGCAAATGAAAAGATGCACAGTGTCAGTAGTCAATAAGGAGTCAATAAGGAAATACAAATTAAAAGACTGACCATACTAAGTGTTGGTAAGGATGTAGAGAAACTGAAATTCTCATAGAGCGCTCATGGGAATGTAAGATGATACAACCACTTTGGAAAATATTTTGGCAATTTTTTAAGGAGCTAAAACACAAATTACCATATGATCCAGCTACTTTAGCCCTACTAGGTATTTACCCAAGAGAAAAAAAAATGTATGTCCATACAGAATCTTGTACATGAATGTTCATAGTGGTTTTATTTGTAGTAGCCAATAACTAGAAACAACTGGAATAAATGCCCATGAACAGGCGAATGGATTTAAACAGATTTACAAATTGTGGTATACCTATACAATGGAACACTACTTAGCAATGAAAATGAATCAACTATCGATATTATACAATGTGAATGAATCACAAAAGTTATGCTGAGTAAGTGTGTACATATGTCAAAGCTTATCACATCGTATACTTTAAAAACAATGTTTGCTTATTTATTTTGAGCGAGAGAGAGATGGAGGGAGGACAGAGATAGAGAAAGAGAGAATCCTACGCAGGACCAGTGCTGTTAGTGCAGAGCCCCAGGCAGGGCTTGATCTCACCAACCATGAGATCATGACCTAAGCCAAAATCAAGAATTGGTGGCTTAACCGACTGAGCCATCCAGATGCCCCACAAATTGTATACTTTAAATATGTGCAGTTGATGATGTCAATTATATGTCCATTAAGAAAAAAAGATAGAAGAGGAGTGATACAAAATGGAGAGGTCATGGGAGCCAGTCCATTAGAAATCTTGGAAGCAGAGAAATGTAGCAGGTGATGGTCTGCGTGGTGGGAAATCTACACTCAGTATTTGGATTGGCTCCTGGGTGGCTCAGTTAGTTGAGCTACGGACTTTGGGTCCGTATCTCTGTTCTCGGTCGTAGCCCCGCAACGGGTTCTGTGCAGGTGGAGTAAATGGTCTGCAAATGCATCTGGTTCTTCCACTGAGTGCAGACTGTAGTCATGACCATGCCCATTATAGCTAATGGATGCTGAATACTTATCCGGAGCTGTACTGTTCTAAGCACTTTACGTCCAACATCTCTCGTCTTGGTGAGCATCAGTCACCTGCCCAATCCAGGGGTGCGGGGGTCCATGTGCGTAGTGCCTTGACCCTTCCTAAGGGTGCCGCTGTCCCCCATTCAGGCTGCTGCCTCATCCTTCATTCTCGCCAAGGGCTCTAGCATCTAACCCTGAGGAAGTAAGAGCAAGCAGAACAGGGCTCGGAGGAAGCCTGCTTCCACGGAGAGGAGCCCCCAGGGTCCGCACGTGCCAGGAGCCACCTGAGTGGCGGAGTCGGAAGAGCTGCACAGCTGCGTCCCCTCGGATCACACACAGTCCTTTGCGCGCCTGGAAAGCTTGGCGCACAGAGAGGCGGGTAGGGCCGGGGAGATAAAGGAACCGGTGGGAGGGACAGATTGGTCCGCAGCCTTTCTTAGGACTGGGAAAGCCGGGTGAAGGTCCCCGCTGCGCCACCAGCTACTTGGGACTAGCGGCTGGAGGGCGTGGCAGCAAGAGAGTCGCCGGGATCCCGCGGCCCCGCCTTTTCCGGTGCAGTCCGCGTTCCTCCCCCGCTCTGCTGACCCACGACGTGGACCTGGCTAGCCCTGGCTCCTTCACGTATCTGGTGTGCGTGCCCGGGGGGAGGGAGGAATCCCAAGTGCAGTAACCGATTCACCGCAGTCTGCCGTCGGGGAGCTTGATCTAAGTGAATCCATCTCTGGAAGGTGTCTGGCAACTCCGAGGTTCTGCCCATAGGAGCACGCCTAGATTCCAGAGGGTTCTGTTGCATCCCGAGGACGTGCGCCGGAGTGTTTGGCCAGCAGTTTGTGGGTGTGCGCCCTGAGCTTTACGCAGCATTTCTTGGGCTGTCTTCTCCCCCTTTGCATCAGTGGTGGGTCCCAGGAAGACCTCGTAGTCAAAGAAAAGGAGGTAAGGGTAAACAGCCGGCTGAGGACATCGCTGGAGGAAACGTAGGGACTGGGGCGCTTCTTCCAGGCCAGGGCCCTGTTTTCCGCTGGCAGAGATGGCCCCAGGCTCGGCCCTGAATCTGGAAGGGAGGTGCGGAAGGGCTGGGGAGGAACCCCAGGGGAAGGACGCTAAGAAAAGCCGAGCATGGGATTCTGTGGCAGATCGAGTGCTTGGTCTCCAGGACCTCGTGGACCACGGGGACTGGAGGCATGACTCATGGCCTGGCTTCAGGCTTCCGCTTCCCATCTCGGAAGCTGGAGCCAAAGAGCAGCCCGTCCCGTAGGTGGAGCCCAGGGATGGGAGGGAGGCGTTCTCTACCTAGGCATCCGTCTGGGGCCCTGGGCTAGCCCGCCTTGAGGCACCTGTCTCCGCACCAGGACTGGAGGGCGAACTGCGGAGAAAGCCCCACAGATGAGCCCTCGAGAACTGGGGTGGGGTGGGGTTGGAGGAAGGACTAGGAACCGCTCTTGAGCGCCCCCAGCAGGCTTTCGCTTTTGCTTCCGGCTTCCATTCTATACCGGCCTTAGGGCCTTACCCAGCAACCAAAACTGTGTATTCACCTACTCCCTCCTACCCTCTTGACCTGTAAGGGGGATCTTCACCCTACTCGGAAATTTAGGCCTCGTTCTCTCCCTTGTTCACCACACTGCAGCCACACCGGTTTTCTTTCCATTCTTGGAACATGAATAGTTCTCACGGTCTCAGGGCCTTTGCGCACTCTGTTATGCCAGGAACTCTTTATCTGCTTTTTTGCAAAGTCAGCTCTTTCATCGCGGGGCGGGGCGGGGCGGGGGGCGCGAGGGGTCTCACTTCTCAGCTTAAACGCCTCCTCCTCACAAAAGCTTTTATCTCACCCTCCTGCAAAGTAGGGTCTCTGCTCCCCACAAACATATTTATTGCCTCGTTCTTGTTTCCTTTATACCTCTTTGTGCACACTGTGTTTATTTCATTTTATTCTCTGACTTTGACAATTTAATGTAACGTAAAGCAGGAAACATATCTGCCCTGTCAAGCCTGTGACAGGCATATAACAAGCTCTCAAATTTTTGTGACAGCGCTTTTATTAATTAATTGACTCCTTCCTCCATTGAACATTAAAGCCAGAAAATGCCTCCAGGGAGAGGGCAGTCTATCCAGTTCTGTAGAAACCTGTGTTTTTGGAGAAGTTCCAAATTGTCAGTGTGTTAGAGTGGTACCTAGATTTAGTCTTTACTCCCTGAACTTTTCCTCAGAGACCTAAGTCAGCTACCTCGAGGGCAGTATTCCTAGGCTCTCATACAGGGGCTGAAACTCAGGAACTGAATAAACACTGGACACTGGGGGGCCTCTCCCCACCCCTGCCTTGGCTCCTCACCATTCTCCCTTTGAAGCAAATTCAGCACGTCACTGCATTTTTCTAAAACAGATCTTACTCCACGAAGCTGAAGCTGTCATGGGGACAGAGATGTGAATTTACCTGATATGGAAACCTGTTGGCCTTGAAATGCCAAGATATAATTGAGGAGCATTTTCTTAGAATATAAAACCATTGATTACCTAAAATCCTTTGTGTTTAAGTTTACAAACACGTCTGTCTTTTTAAATTAAGTTAAAAATTTTCTTTTACATTTATTTATTTTTGAGAGACAGACAGAGCATGAGTCTTGCCCCAAGTTTTAAGTTTTAATTCCAGTATAGTTAACATACAGTGTTAGTTTTAGGTGTTCAATATTGTGCTTCAACAATTTTATATATTATTCAGTGCTCATCATGATAAGTGTACTTTTAATCCCCATCACCTGTTTCACCCATCACCCCACCCACCTCCCCTCTGCAACCATCAGTTTGTTCTCTATAGTTATATGGAGTCTGTTTCTTGGGGCGCCTGGGTGGCTCAGTCGGTTAAGCATCCGACTTCGGCTCAGGTCATGATCTCACAGTTCATGTGTTCGAGCCCCGCACCGGGCTCTGTGCTGACAGCTCAGAGCCTGGAGCCTGCTTCAGATTCTGTGTCTCCCTCTATCTCTGCCCTTCCCCTGCTCTCTCTCTGTCTCTGTCCCTAAAATAAAATAATAAAGATGTAAAAAAAAAAGTCTGTTTCTTGATTTGTCTGTCTTTTTTCTTCCCTTTGCTCATTTGTTTTGTTTCCTAGTTTCCACTTTGAGTGAAATCATATGGTATTTTTCTTTCTCTGACTTATTTTGCTTAGCATTATACTCCTCTCCGTCCATGTTGCAAATGGCAAGGTTTTATTAATTTTTATGGCTGAATAATATTCCACCATATGTATATACTACATCTTCTTTATTCATTCATCAGTTGCTGGACACTTGGACTGCTTCCGTAATTTAGCTATTGTAAATAATGCTGCAAAAAACATAGGGGTGTACGTATCCCTTTGAAGTCGTGTTTTTGTATTTTGGGGATAAATCCCCAGTAGTGCAATTACTAGATCATAGGGTAGTTTTCTTTAAACATTTTTGAGGAATCTCCATACTGTTTTTCAGAGTTGCTGCACTGGTTTGAATTCCCGCCAATAGTGCATAAAGGTTCCTTTTTCTCCACATCCTTGCCAACCCTTTTTGTTTCTTGTGTTTTTTAGTTTAGCCATTCTGACAGGTGTGAGGTGATATCTCATTGTAGTTTTGTTTTTTAAATTTTTAACGTTTATTTATTATTCCGAGATGGAGAGACAGAGCATGAGCAGGGGAGGGACAGAGAGAGGAGGAGACACAGAATCCGAAGCAGGCTCCAGGCTCCGGGCTTTCAGCACAGAGCCCGATGCAGGGCTCGAACTCACAAACTGCAAGATCATGACCTGAGTTGAAGTCAGACATTTAATGGGAGCCACCCAGGTGCCCCAGTATCTCATTATAGCTTTGATTTGTATTTGCCTAATGATGAATGATGTTGAGCATATTTTCATGTGTCAGTTGGCCATCTGGATGCCTTCTTTGGAGAAATGTCTGTTTATGTGTCTGCCCATTTTTTGTTATATTATTTGTTTTTTGGGGTGTTGAGTTGTATAAGCCTTTATGTATTTTGGATACTAACTCTTTGTTGGATATGTCATTTGCACATATTTTCTCCCATTCTTTAGGTTGCTTTTTAGTTTTGTTGATTGTTTCCTTAACTGGGCAGAAGCTTTTTATTTTGGTGTAATCGTGCTAGTTTATTTTTGCTTTTATTTTCCTTGCCCCAGGAGACATATCTAGAAAAATGTTGCTACAGCTGATGTCAGAGAAATGACTGCTTGTGCTGTCCTCTAGGATTTTTCTGGTTGCACATTTAGAGCTTTAATCCATGTTGAGTTTATTTTTGTGGACAGTGTAAGAAAGTGGTCCAGTTTCATTCTTGTGTATGTTGCTGTCCAGTTTTCCCAACACCATTTGTTGGAGACACTGTCTTTTTCCCATTGTATATTCATTACTTGTTTGTCAAAGATTACTTGGCTATATATTTGTGGGTTTATTTCTGGGTTTCTATTCTGTGAACTTGATCTCTATGTCTCTTTTTGTGACAGTACCATACTGTTTTGATAACTGTCAGTTTGTGTTACAATTTGAGGTCTGGAATTGTGATGCCTCCGTTTTGTTTTTCTTTTTCAGGATTGATTTGGCTGTCTTTTGTGGTTCCATACAAACTTTAGGGTTGTTTGTTCTAGTTCTGGGGAAAATGCTGTTGGTATTTTGATAGAGATTGGATTAAATATGTAGGTTACTTTGGGTAGGATAGACATTTTTAACATTATCTGGATAATGTAACATTTTAACAATATCTGTTCTTCCAATTCATGAGCATGGAATGTCTTTCCATTACTTTGTGTCTTCCTCAATTTTTTCATCAGTGTTTTATAGTTTTCAGAGTTTGTGTCTTTCACCTCTTTGGTTAAGTTTATTTCAAGAAATTTTATTATTTTTGGTGCAGTTGTAAATGGGATTTTTTTCTTAATTTGTCTTTCTACTGCTTCATTATTAGTGTATAGGAGTGCAACAGATTTTTGAACATTGATTTTGTTTATTTTATTTTTTTATTTAAAAAATTTTAAATGTTTTATTTATTTTGAGACTGAGAGAGACAGAGCATCAGAGGGGGAGGGGCAGAGAGACAGGGAGACACAGAATCTGAAGCAGGCTCCAGACTCTGAGCTGTCAGCACAGATTCTGACACGGGGCTCGAACCCATGAATGTGAGATCACAACCCGAGGAGAAGTCAGAGGCTTAACCGACTGAGCCACCCAGGCGCCCCTGAACATTGGTTTTGTATCCTGGACTTTTCATTTATCAGTTGTGGCAGTTTTTTGGTGGAGCCTTTAGGGTTTTCTGTATATAATATCACGTCATCTGCCAATAGTGAGACTTTAACTTCTTTCTTACCAATTTGGATGCCTTTTATTTCTTTATGTTGTCTGATTGTTGTGGCTGGGACTTCCGGTACTATGACGAATAAAAGTGGTGAGAGTGGACATCCTTGTCTTGTTTCTGACCTTGGAGGAAAGCTCTCTGTTTTTCCCATTGAGGATGAGATTCATGGTGGGTGTTTCATATATGGCCTTTATTATGTTGAAGTATGTTCTCTCTAGACCTAATTTTTACTTAAATAATGAATGGATATTGTGCTTTGTAAACTCTTTTTTCTGCATCTGTTTAAATGATCGTATTGTCTTTATCCTTTCTCTTAGTGATATGAGACATCGCATTGATTGTTTTGTGGATATTGAACCACCTTTGCAACCCGGAATAAATCCCACTTGATCTTGGTGTATGATTTTTTTTTAAAGTATTGTTGAATCCCATCTGCTTGTATTTTGTTGAGGATTTTTGTGTCTATGTTCATCAGAAATATTGGCCTGTAGTTCTCTTTCTTCGTGGTATCTTTATCTGGTTTCGGTATCCCATAGGACAAACTTAGCGAATTCCCTATTAGACCTCCTTGTTGTTCCCTCAAAGCCCCTGACTGCTTACCAGCTGCCTCCTTTTTCTCCCCATCCTCGCTCCTACTTACGCCTCACAAGTTTCTTAATGATCTTGAGTTCAGACCCCAACTTATACTCTGCACTCAGCAGGGTCCAGTCTTTAGAAGGCAGCTTAGAAAGCACCTCTTGCTCCTGGAGCACATCCCCTGGGGGTATCATCTCCCTCAATACACACCTGAGCAGGTGATTTAGTATTTCCCCAATGAAAATGGATTTCCCTGGAGCAGGCTGGGAGGAGGTAGGGTGTATTCTGTACTTAAGAAAAATGAGGGGAGCCTGGATGGGTCAGTCAGTTAAGCATCCGACTCTTGATTTCGGCTCAGGTCATGATCTCACAATTCATGAGAAGGAGCCCCGCACTGGGCTCTGAGCTGACACTGTGGAGCCTGCTTGGGATTCTCTCTCTCCCTCTCTCTCTCTCTGCCCCTTCCCTGCTTGTGTGCTCATGTTCTCTCTCTCTCTCAAAATAAGTAAACACTTAAAAATAGTCTTAAAAATGAGCTTTTCTTCATTTTATTACACTTAATAAAACAACAAGGGATAGCCTACTGGTCAAGAGGATGTGCTCTGAAGTGAGGCAGACCTGGGTTCAAATCTGTGCTCTGACCTTGGGAAAATTACCTATTTTCCCTAAGGTTCTGTTTTCTCTGCAAAATGAGGATGAAAATACCCACTTTGGTGGGTTGTGGTGAGGATGAATAAGGTCATGTCTGAAAAGAGCATAATAAATGCTCAATAACAGTTATTATTAGCAGGAATCTTCCAGAAGGTTCTATGGTGACTAAAGTCACTAGGTGAGAACTCAAGGAGCCATCCAAAGCCAGGGTGCAGTATGAAAGGCCTCTGTGTAGCCTCCTTATCTCTCTGGCTTCCCAGGAACATTTGCAGATTCTAACCCCCGCTCATGATTCCACTTCAGTCTTTCCTAGCTATTTGCTCCGGTTTTCCTTCTGTGATGTCCTTGCCACTCTTTACTGTCTTCACATCAGTCTACAACTGTGGTCAAAACAAGGCAAGGATACTATTGGGCAACATGTAGTTCACAGCCATAGATTGTTCAAAGAAGGAGCTGGATAAGGGAAAGCTCCACGGCTGGCTGTGGGTGGTCGGTGGCTTTTAGACTTTTCCGAGCTAGAGACCCCTTTGAGAATCTGAGGAAAGGCAGAGAATCTGTGTGTGTGTGTGTGTGTGTGTGTGTGTGTGTGTGTATATGTATGTGTGTGTGTGTGTGGTGTGTGTGTGTGTGTGTGTGTGTCTGTACATATATATATATATATATGTACAGACACACACACTCCCACACGCACACACAATTTGCATACAATTCCAGGAGTCCTTGGACCCAGCAAAGCAGTCCAGTGCCCCCTACGGGTCCTTGGGACCCAGGCAGCCCAGATGCCAATGCTTTAGCTCCTTCCTGGGCAGATTCTTCACAGAGCTGCAGCAGCAGAAAAAATGGGCAAACCTCAACTCTTTTCTCTCTTTCTGCCTTCTCTTTGTCAGGAGAAACTAAAACTGCCTTAAGGAAGGGAGAAACAAAAATGAAATAAACCAGCATTTAAAGATAGCCTGTGGGAAATTGAGAGATGGCTAAGCTAGTGGGGTAGATTTTGTGAGCTTCATGAAGATTCATGATGTCAATTAAAAAATTAAAAAAAAAAAAGGATGACACCAGGCACCTGGGTGGCTGTCAGGTAAGTGTCTGACTTTGGCTCAGGTCATGATCTCACTGTCTGGGAGTTCAAGCCCTCCATCAGGCTCACTGCTGTCAGTGGGAGCCCAATTTGGATCCTCTGTCCTCCTCTCTCTGCCCCTCCCCTACTTGTGCTCCCTCTCTCTCTCAAAAATAAACCTTAAAATAAACAAACAAAAAATGTATGACAATGCAGAAGAACTTGAGATATAAGAGGAGACTGGAAGGCTGGAAGTAGGGGGACAATGATGTCAAAATGTTACCGGGGTTAAGATGAAAAGACTCTGGACACTGTATTACTTATCCCTACTGAAGTGAACACTGGAAAATATAAATTTTATGTTTATTATATACAGTTTATTTAGACACAATTAAAAGAAAAGTTACTGGGGAGGGGTGCCTGGGTTGCTCAACCAGTTAAGTATCCTACTCTTGAAATTGGCTCACACCATAATCTCATGGTTCATGGGATCAAGCCCCGTGTCAGGTCAACAGAGAGGAGACTGCTTGGGATTCTCTCTCCCTCTCTCTCTCTCTCCCTCACCTGTTTGTGCTCTTTCTCAAAATAAATAAATAAACATATTTTAAACATTTAAAACAACATTTTAAAGGTACTAAGCAGCATGTCCCTTATGAGAACTTTCTGGGGTCTACTGCCCTACCAGACCCAAAGCACTTAACCACTTCTTCCTCCCAGGAAATGCAAAAGTCAGTGACAGAATGGGGGTCTAGGACCCTCTCTATGGATGGCAAGTGAGTGTTGGAGGGATGGTTGAGGTGGTGCTGGTGATGGAATTAACAAAGCTCTGGGAAGCTGGTAGGTTTTGACAGGGGAGGGCTGACGTGGAGGAGGCAGGGGTGATGGAGGAGAGGATGTGAAGCTGGCCTGTGGGATGGGGGGTGGGGGGTGGGGGTCCTGGCTTTTCTGAGACTCTCCCAGGTGTAGTGATGGGGACACTGGGTCCACCCCAAGCAGGAGTCTGCGAGGCTCACGCACGGCAGCTCTCTCCGGTTTCCCGACCTGGGAGACAGTAGGTGGAGCTGTTTAGTAAACTTGGGAGCCGAGGAGAGGAAACCTGAACTTTTAACTTGAGAGGGCATCTCAACCCTGGTAACTCCCTCCCTGCGGCCACAGCACAGGAGGGTGGGGGAGATGGGGATCATCTTCCTCTTTGAGCTTCTTTAGAGCTCCTCAACTGGCCCTGCGAAGAGGGAGGGCTGAGATCTGTTCTCTTGTGTGTTTCCCACGTGTGCTGGTATCCCAAGTGTCTTTGGAATGTGGCTCAGGTGAAGTCCTGGGTGGTGGCCATCGGTGGTTTATCTGGGAGGGGTAAAGAAATTTGGACGCATTCTTACACAGCCCTCCATCAGCCAGGCTGACTCACCCTGTGCCCAGCTCAGGGGAGCTTCCGTGGCTCTGCCTGATCCTTCTGCTCCTGGGTTCCCCCTCTCCTTAGAAAGCTCAAACTGGGGCGCCTGGGTGGCTCAGTTGGTTAAGCATCCGACTTCGGCTCAGGTCATGATTTCATGGTTCGTGGGTTCAAGCCTGTGTGGAGCTCTATGTTGACAGCTAGCTCGGAACCTGGAGACTGTCTTCGGATTCTGTGTTTCCCTCTTTCTCTGACCCTCCACTGCTCATGCTGTCTCTCTTTCTCTCAAAAACAATACAAAAACATTTTTTTAAAAAAAGCTCAAAATGCTCTGAGGGACCTGGGACTCCACAGTAACACGGACCAGACCCTTGGGAAACATCTTTTTTATTGTAGCCTTGAATTTCAGGCTTTTATCCAGAGAGCTCAGGTTCCAGAAAGCATCCACAGGGACTAGTTGGTGAACTGGCTGCTTTCTGCTGAGCTGGAGCATTGGATTAGGTAGGAGGTCTCCTTCTCTTCAGTGAGTCTGGATTTGATTGTTTCACTGGGCTTTGTCCCCAACAATGATAGGATTCTGGGGAATGCAAACACAACACTGGTCTGACAGCTTCAGCAAGTTTTAAAAAGCCCAACACACCAAAGCCCAGTGTGCCTGTGGAACTCCATGGCTTGCCAGTCTCACTCTTAACATGTTTTTATGTCCCTACCTTTGTTTTTCCTCTGCCACACCTTTCCCGTGGTGTTCTAATTTATGCTGTTGAACTTCACTTATGGGATTTTGTAAATAGTCTTGAAGCCTTTTTGAGACAGGGCTGGGTACAAATAAATAGAAAAACATGACTCTGAAAGGTCAGATGTTTTGATATTGGCTAAATCTTTGGCTAATAGAAAATGGCTACACTCCTTTACTGACCATAACATCCAGAATCTTCCACGACTCACAGTGGAGAGAGGATCTCCTCATGGAAAGAGGTGACAGGACCACACAAACTTGACTTTTGACCCCTGGCATTGCCGATGCCTCCCCTCAGCATCTTTCTAGGGTTGTGCTGTTTCCACTAAGCTGTAGGGCAGGGTGAAGGCTGGGGATGGTGTGACGTTAACCATTTGCCATTTCGGACTCATGACCTTGCCCTAATACTCCCTGCAGATCCTCTGAAGCTCTAAACTCATAAGACCGGAACATTTGAAATGACCTAAAAAGTCTATTAGATGAACAAAATGTAAGCAGAAAATAACACGAAAGTAAGTCATCCGAGCGATAGTTCGTGATTTTTTATTTTATTTTCCATTATGCCCCATGTGGTGACCTCAACATTCAGATGAAGGCTAATCAGGACAGTGGTCATATTTTTATACCAGCTGCAAACTGAAGCAATTCTCAAACTGCAGGACCCTATGTTCCCCTTCCTCAAGAGGGTGGTCCTTCTAGCATCCCTTGCTAGAACAACCTTCAAACCAGATGATGCTTCATAACTTCTAGCACCAACCTAGGCTCTCAGTTTTAACTCACACCCCACCCCCCCAGCGGCCCTTCCCCCCACTGCAATCTTAAAAGATGAATGTGGGGCGCCTGGGTGGCTCAGTGGGTTAAGTGTCCGACTTCAGCTCAGGTCATGATCTCATAGTTTGTGGGTTCAAGCCCCATGTCGAGCTCTGTGCTGATTACTAGCTCAGAGCCTAGAGCCTGTCTTCAGATTCTGTGTCTCCCTCTCTCTCTGACCCTCCTCTGCTCATGCTGTCTCTCTCCCTCTCTAAAATAAATAAAAACAGTAAAAAAATTTAATAATAAATAAACATAAAATTTTTTTTAAAAGATGCATGTAGCTATACCAAACACTTAGAAGTGTTTCCCTGTCTTCTCTGAGGAATTTCGATCAAAAGTGTGTGGTCAGAGACATCTAAGTGTGGAAAAGCTGTTGTTACTATCAACTTGGATTTCAAAGCATCTTGGAGAGATAAGAGGCCATTTGTTGCCATGCATACAGAGTACTCAAGCGGTAAGTGATTAAATGACTTGCTGAAGGTTCCAGAGCTAAGGAGTCTGAAACTAAGATTTATGCCTATTGATACTCAGACCATTCTGTTTCTCACTGGAGATTGGCCTCTTGCACATCTAAACAGAAGTGTGATCGTGACTGAGACCTTCTTTACAGAAGTAGATGATATATGTAGATGCAAACACTTGTGCATATACACACGGGCAAGGTAATGAAATTCAGAATCAAAGTAAAGAGGAATGATTATTTGTGCTAGGTGCATAATTTTAACTGTCCTGAGTGTCTTAAGGTATGCACAGATACAAACGTGGACCCCTAATAAATGGAATGAATGAATGAGAACGAGGGAGGAAAAGAATTTTAATTTTATACACTGAATGCAGAACTCTAGGGCAAACAATGAAATTTAGGCAGGGTCCTACCCTCTATAAATTCTTGCAGGATGGACATATGCTTAAATAATTCTAATATAAAGCAGACTTTGATCACTATTGTCACAATTTAAAAAGGAGTTTAGGGTCACTATATGTGAAAAAAAATGGTAACACTAACAACGAAATTTATTGGCATGTGTGCACGTATGTTGCGGGTGCGTGTATCCATGTGTACAGGTATGTAGTAGCTGCCCATTCACATGATGTTATTTTTCAGTGTATTGTAAGTATCCAGTAAATTTGGGATGAATTCTTGTACAACTTCCAGCTCAGCTTTAGGTACACAAAGATACTTCATGGTGTGTCTCTTATCCCTTGGTTTGGTTCTAGGTCTGATGAAGAAAATGTATTTCTAGGCCGGACCTTGCCTCTGAGTTCCAGACTCATTCATCCAGCGGTCTGTTTACCATCCTCTTGGGTGTTTCAAAAGTGCCCAAAGCTCAGCATGTCCAAAATAGCACCTGATCCTGCTTCTAGGATTCCCTGTCTTGGTCAGTGGCATCGCTGTGTGCACAGTTAGGCAAGCGAGAGCGCAGGGACCAGAATATAATCTTCCTAAGGGCAGGGATATGGCCTGTCTTGTTTTCTGCTGTGTCTTCATGACCTAGGATGGAGCATGGCACAGAGCGGGTATTGACTAAGTCCTGTGGGATTGGTGGCTGCAGACTGCAGACTGCTCTCATGTTCCTCCATCTCCACTATTACTATTCAGTCCAGGTTGCCATAACTTCTCACTGGCCCCACTGCAAGAGACTCCTAATCAGTATTTCTATATGTCTTCCACTCTAGCCAGTGATCTTTTCTTTTATTTATTTATTTTTTTTAACATTTATTTATTTTTGAGAGACAGAAAGAGACAGAGTGTGAATAGGGTAGGGGCAGAGAGAGAAAGAGACATAGATTCTGAAGCAGGCTCCAGGCTCCAGGCTCTGAGCTAGTGGTCAGCACAGAGCCCGACGCAGGGCTTGAACCCACAAACCGTGAGATCATGACTTGAGCTGAAGTTAGAGGCTCAACCGACTGAGCCACCAAGGTGCCCCAACCAGTGACCTTTTCAAAACAAATCTCAATCTAAGACCAAGTGTTCTTGCTGTGGCTCTGATGTCATACATGGTATGCATCCTATGACCCTTCTAACCTTGTCTCATATCATGATCACCTTTGCTCTTTAGATCCGGCCAAGTAGCTTTTTTTTTTTTTTTTTTTTTACAATGCTTATCATCACTTGCTCTGTCCTGCCACAGGGCCTTTGCACATATTGCTTTCTCTGCTTGGACCATTCTTCTCTTCACCCACTTAATTTCTACTCATGCTCCTGATGTTACTGTCAGAGCTTAAAGTACTAGTTCCTGCATGTCCTGATGTCAAATGTATTTGACAGAAAAGTCATAGTCAAGATAACTTGAAAAATATTGACAAGAGATAGCTCCACATCACTTGTCATGGTTTTATTTTTACATCTGTTTGTATAATTATTTTCTGCATGAAACCATTCACAACTTATAAGTTTTTGTCTGTCTTCCTGTAGAAGTCAAAGACCTAGTCAAGGAGCATTAAAACATAAGCTGACATTTCTTTTTCTTAATGTATTTTCGGAAAGTACCATTAAATATATTTACCTGTATTCTTTTTTCCTATTGGATATACATCTTCAGAAGAGTACTAATGTTTGATAAACATACCCCAGGATGCTTTCATCTCACTGAGGTCCTCCTTAGTTCACGAATGCCTATGGGATGGTTTAAGTGTCATTAATCCTGGAGACAGGCTGTGGACCTTTAGAAGACAGTGCTTTTGCCTGTGATATCAGGACTCATTAAATCAAGCAAAGAGGAGCTCATCCAGTTACCTTCTCCAATGTATATCTTCTCTTTTCTTGAAAGTTCCCAAAATGGGTAAGTTGATGGAATCTTATACATTATTAAGATGATTAGAATCACTCAGGCAGACTAGCTGTTTCAAACAGACCCTGTAAGTATGGAATTATATGATAAGGAAGGATTATAAATCCAATTAGGGAGGAGTCAGGTTATTCAACAAATTTTGTTTTAATATTTAAGTAGCACTTTGTGGGAAAAAGTAAAAGTTATCTTTAAATCACATCATGTACCAATATAAATTTCTGAAAGATTAACATGTAAAATGGTAAATACTTGGGCCAAAAAATGCTATATGAAAACATAAGTGAATCTCACATCCAGAGGAAGACATTCTAACTTTAAGAGCAATGGAAAACATTATGTTCATCGCCCCAAGAGAAAATGTTTGACTACATGAAATGAAAAATTAATGACCAAGTTAAAAGGTAACAACGAAATGGAGAAAAAAACCAAGTGCTAAGACCCCAGGAAAGAAATTGGGTAAAAGACATAAATAGACACTTCACGTGTAAAATAAAATAATTGATTTGAAACATGAGAAAATATTCAAATTTGCTAGAAATCAAAGAAATGCAAATTACCTATTTTGCAATCACATTAATGCAAAAATTACCATTTTAACCTATCAAATTAACAGAAATAAGAAGTTATAATACTCAATATTAGAGAAGGACGGGTGAAATAGCTTGTCACCAATACATTGCTGTGAGGAAGTGATATTTGTCATTATGTATAATGAATATTAAAAATTTTCACAATTTTTTTCAAAGGAAAAACATTTAATATAAAGATTCAAGATTGACATCATGATGATAAATTGAATGCCCTTCTCATGATAAAAGTTCAACTTTTCCATCTTTTTTTAATTTAACTTATCCTGTCATCTGTTTTCCCTCTGCTTTTCTATTACTTTTACCCCACCTCTTCCTGTCTGTAGCTACATTGACAGATTCCTTCCCTCTCCCCAGTAGTTTAGAAGTCTACTCCTATGCAAGCTGCGATGATTAGCACTAATTTTAAAACACCTTTTAACAATGCCAACAAAGTAAGCTTCCCATCTCCTACTCCCCAAGTCCATCCTCCTGGGTAGAAATGTGTTCACAAGTTTTTATCCATTTCCAGGAATGTATCATTAGGAAATGTGTTAAGGAAATAAACCTAAATATAAGCAGTGTTTTATGCAAAAAGATTTTCATGGAAGTATTATGTATAGTATTATGTTTAATAATAGGGAGACCTCTAAGAAACAAGTGTATATTCACATAATGAAATTAAACAACCATTTGAAATTAAGTATATGAAATTTTCCAATAAAATGAGAAAACGTGGGCAAAATGGGGTACAAAAGTGGGTGCACCGTATACTCTCAACTATGTATAAAGACAAGTAGGCATAGGGAAACACTGGGAAGAAGTACACTGAAACAGTAACAGTTGTTATTTTCCAAGGTAGAATATTGGTGATTTTTAAATTTTTACTTTTTTTAATTTGTTTTGTTTTCAAGATTTCCCATGAACCAATCTTTTCTTATGGGAAAACAGAGGCAATGCCATAAAAGTGAACCAGTACTGACACAAGCTCTAGCCTGGATGAATCTCGAAAACATGAGGCTAAGTGAAAGAAGCCAGACACAGAAGGCCACACATTGTATGATTCCATTTACATGAAATGCAAATCTACAGAGACAGAAAGCAGATTAGTGTTTGCCAGGTGCTGGGAAAGAGGAATTGGACTGATTGCTCATAGGCATGGGGTTTCTTTTTCGGTGATGAAAATGTTCTGACATTGAAGAGTGGCGATGGTCACGCAACACAGTGAAAATACTAAGAACCACTGCACTGCACACTTGAAAATGGCTAGTTTTATGTTATGTGAATTATATCTCAAATAAACAAACACATAAATCAAAGCTTTATATTAAAAAAAGAAAGACACCAAGGTAAATGAGGGCTTTAGGTTAAGAATTTAATAGAGTTCAGTTTCCAATGGTCATCTCTGCATCTTCAAGGGAGCCCTCTCACTTCTTTCTGCGAGGCGTCAAGGACCTCACTGGGTGGTGTATAGATTGGAGAAGAGAAAGAAAATGAGGGGCGCCTTGGTGGCTCAGTTGGTTGAGTGACCAACTCTTGATTTCAGCTCAGGTCATGATCCCAGGGTTGCAGGATTGAGCCCTGCATAGGGCTCTGCACTGAGTGTGGAGCCTGCTTTAGCTTCTCTTTCAATCTCTTTCCTCCTGCCCATCCTTCTCCCCCATCCTCTGTCATCCCCATTCCCCTTTATCCCCCCACCATCTCTCTCTCTTTCCTCCTACATTACCCCTCTCCCCTCCCCCTTATTTCTCTCCTCCCACCCCACCCCCATTCTCTCTACAACATGCCAACCCTCTCCACCACTCGTGCTTTCCTTCAAATAAAAAATAAAAAATTTGAAAAAAAGAGAGAGAAGGACCAAACATTGCTTTGTGTCTTT
Organism: Suricata suricatta; assembly: GCF_006229205.1. Taxonomy (NCBI): domain Eukaryota; kingdom Metazoa; phylum Chordata; class Mammalia; order Carnivora; family Herpestidae; genus Suricata; species Suricata suricatta. The sequence continues at coordinate 32,836,390 of NC_043700.1, read as the reverse complement.
AAGATTTTAAGTAATCCCAATGTGAGTCTTGAACTTACAACCCTGAGTTCAAGAGTCACACACTTTATTCACTGAGCCAGCCAGGTGCCCCAGGATCAGAGAGGTTTTACAAATTATGAATGGATTTTAAAGAGGAAAATGTAAAGTGATACTGTTTATTATAGCATCAAGAACATCAAATACCTAGGAATAAACCTAACAAAAGATGAAAAGACCTACATAGAAAACTATAAACATTGAGAGAAATTAAATTTGAAAAGGATATATCTTGCTCATTGTTTGGAAGATTCAACATTGTAAAGATGTTAAATTTCCCCACATTGATCTATAAACTCAAGGCAATCCTAATCAAAATTTGTGCAAGTTTTTTGTTGTTTTGTTTGGTCTTGTTTTGTTTTAGAAATGAACAAGCTGATTCTAAAATGAATATGAAAATGCAAAGGGCCAAGAATAGCCAAGAAATCTAGATGGAGGAAAGACAAAGCCGAAGGCTTTACATGAATAGATATCAAGAAGTAGTAGAAAGCAATAATAATTAGGACAGGGTGGCTTTTGTTCAAGAATAGAATAGATCAGGGGCGCCTGGGTTGCTCAGTCGGTTAAGTGGCCGACTTTGGCTCAGGTCATGATCTCATGGTTTGTGAGTTCGCTTGGAGCCTGGAACCTGCTTCAGATTCTGTGTCTCCCTCTCTCTCCGCCCTTCCCCTGATCACTCTCTGTCTCTCAAAAATAAATAAACATTAAAAAAAAGTAAAAAAAAAAAGAATTGATCAATGGACCAGAATAGAGGTCAGAAACAAATCTGACATAACTGCGACAGTGAAGAGCTAGTTTTTCAATAAATGGCGCTGGGTCTATGGGATATATTTGTGAGAAAACAAAGAATCTTGATTCTTATCTGATACTATATGGTAGGAAAAGTTTATACTTCTATGGAAAACTGCATTTTTGTAGCATACCCTCCGGGTTATCTGATTGTGATTTTATGGCAACTATTTTATAACTCTGTAACTTGTAGATAACTGATAACAAAGCAAAATTCATAAAAATAAATTCTGTCTCATGGAGGGACACCATTGCTCCCCATAAAAAATTTTAATTTGTCTCAATTTGCATATTCATTTCAATATTTCTGATCTACAAATATGTCTCTTCTTTGGACTCACCTTTGAACAGGTTGAAACACCTCACCAGGTTTTCTCCTTAATAAGTTAAATAAAATTTTAACATGTTTATCTTCATATGTGTATGAGTCATGGTTTTTAATCTTTTAAAACTTTTTTTAAGTTTATTTATTTATTTTGAGAGAGAGCAAGAGAGAGCACATGTGTGCACACATGTGGAGAAGGGGCAAAGAGAGAGAGAGAGGAAGAGAGAGACTCCCAAAAAGAGATCTAATGACATCAAGGAGCCCAATGCAGGGCTTGATCCCGTGAATGGTGAGATCATGATCTGAACTGAAATCAAGAGTTAGAGGCTTAACTGACTGAGCCACCCAGGTGCCCCATGATTTTATCTTTAAAAAAATTATCTTTTAACAATACATACAAATTAATTCCAGACAGCTAACCTACATGTGAAAGGAAAGCAATAAAGCTTCTAGAAGATTATAAAGGAGAATATATTAATGACTTTGGGGGCAGCAAAGATCTCTTAAGCAGGACACAAAAGCACTAACCATAAAAGAAAAGATGAATAACTCAAATTTCATTAAAACTAAGTACTTTTTACCCAGGAACACCACTGAGAGTAAAATGGCAAGCCACAGAGTGGGAGAAGATATTTGCAAAGCATTTTATATATATTATATATATGTGTTATATATATTACATATGGTATAATAGAAGTATGTTATATATATTATGTAATAATACATATATATTACAAATCAATAAAATAGATAACAGACAAGAAAAATGGACAAAAGACCTGAATAACACATAACAATAGACTATATCCAAATGGCTAATAAACAAGTGCTCAACCTCATTAGTTTTCAGGAAAATACAAATTAAAACCACTGCACATCTACCAGAAGGGCCAAATACAAAAGACGGACACTGCCAAGGCTGACAAAAATGTGGAGAAACTGGATCTCTCAAACAGTGCTGGTGGGAGTATAAATTGGTATAACTGCTTTAAAAAATTGTTTGGCAATATCTCCTAGTGCTGAACATATACCCAGCCCTACGATCTGGCAATTCCACTTTTAGGGGTGTGTGTGCATGTTTATGTATATGTGCAAAAAGACACATGAGAATGCACGGCGATGTATTCTTAATAGCTCTCTGTTGGTTTCCTGTGACTGCCATAATGAACTACCACAAACTCAGTGCCTTGAAACAGTAATTAAGTCTCTCACTGTCATGTCTGGAGCTCAGAAGTCTGCAGTCAAGGTGTCTGGGCTGTGCTCCTTCCAGAGGCTTTAGAGGGATTTCTGTTCCCTGTCTCTTCCAGCTGCTGGCGGTGGCTATGGGCATTCGTTGGCTTGTGGATGCATTACTCCAACCTTTGCCTCTTCTCATGGCCTTGGCCCCTTCTGTGTGACCTCTGTGACTCATTCCTTTAAAGATAGAGGGCCCACTTAGACAATCCAGGATGATCATTTCATCTCAAGATCTTTAATGATATCTGAGAAACACATTTTCTAAGCAAGTAGCATTCACAGGCTCCAGGGATTAGGATGTGCATACATTTGTGTTTTTTTTGTGGGGGGAGCAGAGTGCCATTCAACCCACTATAAGGCATGTCTACCAACTGTGGAATGAAAAAAAAATTGTGATAAAACAATAAAGATGAACAAATTACTGCCCACAAACATCACTGGTGACACTCATGATACTGAGTGAAAGGAGCCCGACTCCAAATAAATACCTAATGTATGATTCATTTATACAATATTCAAAAATAGCTAGACTAATGTAGGGGACAGAAGCTGGAGTGGCGGTTGGTACCCTATGGAAAGGAGGGGGCCCAGGGACTGAGAGGGACTCCGGTACGGTTTCTGCAGGTGAGGATACTGTCCTGTTTCCTGATCTGGGTGCTGAAGACTCACCAAGCTGAACGCTTTTCTGCACTTTTCTGCTGATAATGTTTACAGTACATTTTCCTTTTCACCTTCTTTCCTTTATTGTGGCTGTGGTTTTAAAAAGTCTGCTTCTATGTGATAACGTTCTCTTCTATTTTCTGAATATATTAGATTCAATTACCTATGTTTATGAAAAATTATGAATTGAGGCACCTGGGTGGCCTAGTTGGTTAAGTCTCTCAGTCTTGATCTTAGCTCAGGTCTTGATCTCAAAGTTGTGAGTTCAACTCCCGTGTTGTGCTGCACGCTGAGTGTGAAGCCTACTTAAATTTTAAAAAATTATGATTACTTTAAAAAGTTTTTAAAAATTTATTTATTTTTGAGAGACAGAATGAGTGGAGGAGGGGCAAAGAGAGAAGACACAGAATCCCAAGCAGGCTCCAGGCTCTGAGCTGTCAGCACAGAGCTCGATGTGGGGTTCGAACCCATGAACCATGAGATCATGGCCTAAGCAGAAGTCAGATGCTTACCCAACTGAGCCACCCAGGTGCCCCCCCATTATGATTGTTGACAATATGTTCTTTCTTGTTTCCCAAAGGTGGACGGAGACTCATCAGAGGGACTATAAGGGCAGGTAAGAAGATACTCAAAGATAGAACATGGTTTGAACCTGTTTCAAGCCCCTAGTAAGGAGCTTTATTCTGGCCATGCCCACCTCCATCCCCACCCCAACCTTGGATTAAGTGAACTATCAAATGCTGGGCTTCCCTGAGGCTTCCAGGCCTACATTATAATTCCTTAGAGTCAAAAGCCAACATACCCATCAGCGCTGTGCCATGCACATGCTGTGGCGTCAAAAGGGAAGCGAAGTAAAGGGATGGTGGGCTGCTTACACCGCGTCTTGGCCGACTCTGCCTCCACGGGTCTGTGTCCAGGGGTCTCAGCAGTTGAGAAGGTGGAGGCTCATAGCTTACATGGAACAGGCCAGGAGGAGAACGAGGCCCTGAAGGTAGCTTCCAATGGGACAATTCAAGGAGGGACAAATGCTCAGAACTTCTGCATTCCTTCCCCGTGTATGCCTTGGACTGATTCTGGAAAGGTGAAGTACAGCTTCCATCTACAATGAACACGTTTCTTTTATAATCAGAAAGAACAAACCTGTATTTTCAAAAGATAGTTCTACTGGGTTGTGCTGAAAGTCGCCTTGACTGGACAAATGCCGAAGGCTTCAAAGTCATCCACGCCTCTCCTACTTAACCTGCCCTGCCGTCTGCTTGCACCATCGGGAGATGGGGAATTTGTGAGGCCCACATTTCCCGCCTTTCAGACGCTTACAGGTGAATAAAACAAGTGTGGAGTCAGAGAGCAGGAGGTAAGCTAGGCAACCAGAAGGAATTTCTGAACGGGAGAGGTGCAGGGGAAGGCTTAGTGCAGAAAGCAGGAAGGGATCCGCATTCTCCAGACAGCTTTTCACTTGTAAGATTCCAGGGACTTCTCTGAAGAGACTGGGCAAATGAGAAAGATAATACCTTTGTGTTGTTCGTGATGCAAGCTTTGTTAAAGTCACATTGACAGTAAGACTTTCTGGGGAAATGTTAGCCATTTGCCTCTTGAGACCATCTTCTGTCCCATGTGGCTACAGCTTTAACCTCCACATTGCAACACCCACAGGGGCAGTGGAAAGAGAGCCTGATGTTGGGGACTTCCTTGTTCCCGCTGCTTGCTGACCCCTAAGAGGCGAGCCCCGTGCTTGCAGAGCCCATAGAGACACCTTGGTCAGTTGTCTCCTTGGTCAGCTGAGTGGGCAAGAGTCTGAGGCAGCTGGACTTGGAAAAGCCAGAAGACTGTTTACCAAGCACTCCAGTGAATGAGTCATGTGTGGACGTTTGTCACCACACCCCGGAGTCCGAGGCAAAGGAGAAAGACAAGCGGCTATTACCAGCCTCTCTCTGCTCCTTCCTTGGACTGGCTAGCACATTAGCCTGGTCAGAGCCCCCAGGGGTGGGTTTTGAGTTAGTTCTCTTGCAGCTGGGGGTGTACTGAGGGCTGTGGCAGGAGTGACTGGTTGGCAGTGGTAGAGTAGTGACCGTCTCTCCCTCTGATTGCTCTTCCTCTCCCCCCTAGCATGACTCTGCAGGAGGTCTTATCCTGGGGGACTGTTCCAGGCTCCCCCTAGAAGCAAATCTGTGCCTGTCACCTACCTGCACAGCTGGTGTCTGAAGTCCTGCTGTGCTCCTCTGTGGGAGGAAGGCAGGATGGCTAACCTGTCCAGTCCGACCTGCCAGGCACCTTGCTCACGTGCTCAGGGCCCACAGAAACTCTTTTCCTCTTTCATTCAGGTCTAGAGGCAGGCCGGCCAGAGGAACGAGAAGTCATATGGCCACACCCTGGTGTGGGAGGTGTTTATACACACACGCCTGGAATGCAGTGAACCTGCAAGGGGTCAGCCGCCCCAGGACCGGCCAGGCTACCCCAGAGGCTGGGAGGGACGCCCAGGTGGATCCCTCCCCGTGCAGGTGGGGAACAGGGCTCCTGACCTTCGTCATTGCACTTGCACACCCCCTCGTCTGGACTGTGGGGCTGTAAAATTGGGAGAAGACAGGCTCCCTCCTGGGAGGTCAGCAAGTGAGCCTTCAGGGACAATGTGCTCTGGCTGGAGGAAGGGAGAAAACAGCCACCAAGGCGTCTAGCAGGCAGTAAGCAGCTCCAAGCACATCTTGTGCTGTGTAGTTCCTGGCTTCTCTCTTCTCTGACAAATTCCCGATTCCTGCCTCTGGTGAGCCCCCACTCCTCTGAGTGAACTCCTGCCAGCATCTAGTGTCTAGAAGGATCTTGATCTTGATTTCTTTTTTTTTTTTTTTTGGAATTTTTTTAAACGTTTATTTTGGAGACAGAGAGAGACAGAGCATGAGCAGGGGAGGGGCAGAGAAAGAGGGACACAAAGATTTTGAAGCAGGCTCCAGGCTCTGAGCTGTCAGCACAGAGCCCAATGTGGGGCTCAAACCCACAAACTTTGAGATCATGACCTGAGCAGAAGTCGGACGCTTAACTTACTGAGCCACTCAGGCGCCCCTTGATCTTGATTTCTTGAGTGGTGAGGTAGCCGTGCCCTCCCCAGCGTACCACCTTTGCTCTAACTACAGAGCCTGTGTGTCTGACAGAAACCCAAACACATGAGGTCACAAGGTGCTCATAAGTTTTCCTCCCTTCTTGCCCCTCCCCCCCACTTTGTCTTCTAATCCTTTCCATGAATGGAAGGGATGCTTTGTATCATACTTAGCCTGTGAGGATGCTCAATTAGGTTTAATTCCTTGCTCTCTTTATTGTGGGGCCACACTAACAATGTGAGTGTGGGGCAGGATGGGACATGAGAGCTGAAAAACTTTATTCCCAGGGTCAGCTTTTTTTTTAATTAAAAAATTTTTTTTAATGTTTATTTTTGAGAGAGAGAGAGAGACAGACCATAAGCAGGGGAGAGCAGACACACACACACACACACACACAGAATCCAAAGCAGGCTCCAGGCTCTGAGCCGTCGGCACAGAGCCCCATGCAGGGATCGAACTCACAGGGTGGTGAGATCATGACCTGAGCTGAAGTTGGACGCTCAACTGACTAAGCCACCCAGGCACTCCTCCCAGGGTCAGTTTTGACCCCAAATCTCTGACTTTGTCCAGCTGGGCTGTAGCAGAGCAGTGCACAGGTAGGAAAACCAGGAGTGAAGTATATGCCTTACTTAATACAGTACAAACTTGAAATAGACACCAAGGATGGACAAGCGGCAGGTGGAAGGGGGCAAGAGGCAGACAGTCCCTGGGTGAAGATGAAGGCGTCTGGCTATGACCTGCCATGATATGGCTACTTCAGCTCATATCTGCCTTACAGCCTGAAGCACAACCTCATCATGCCAGTGCTCAAAATCCTCTGACGGCTGGCTCGCCCTGGTCTAACATGGTGGTATGAACTCCTTAGCCTGGTGTTCATGATCTACAGGATCTGTGTTCACCTACCTCAGCTGTCTTACCAAGGTGTCTTTTCCACCCCCCCCCGCAGTGTCCTAAAATATCCCACATTCCAGCCCCAATGGGGTGCTCATAGCCCCTAAACATACCATGAACTCTCTGACCCCCATACCTTTGTGTAGGCTCTTCTGTTCCTTCTGAAATATTCTCCCCCCTGTGTCCCCTTCTCTGCCTGTCAAATATGGTATATGCCTTAGGGCTCAGTCAATCCCACTTCCTTCATAAAAATCCACCTGCTAAGAAAAATCACTCCAACCTCAAAACCCCCAAAGAATTTTTATTAGCACAGAACTTCCTTAACAGTACTTGTCATGCTGTGCCTTGGAACTGGATCTTGCTCAGAAGGCTTTGTGCCCTCCGTAGCTCCTAGCACATGCTGGGGACCAAGTAAGTTCTCAATAAATCTTTATGATAGTGCATGGACGCATGAGGTTGAATGGCGCTAATATGTTGTCAAGAAAGGGAAATGGTCGGGGCTTCTGGGTGGCTCAGTTGGTTAAGTGTCTGATTCTTGATTTTGGCTCAGGTCATGATCTCACTGTTCATGAGCTTGAACCTGGCATTGAGCTCCATGCCGACAGTGTGGGATTCTCTCTCTCCCCCTCTCTCTGCCCCGCCCACAGCCTCTTTCTCTCTCTCAAAATAAATACACTTTAAAAAGGGGAGGGGAGAGGAATGGCACCAAAACAACAGAGTTCTGTCAGGCTTTCCCATTACCTGTCTGGTGCCTCCTTTCTTTCCCCTTTCTATCACCATTAAATATTCACAATGTACAGAATAGGTCTTTCCCACAGGGTAGCTACCCTCAGTTGCAAATCTGAGGCATAATGTATCTTCTAATTTCCTCCATGAACAAGCAAACGCTGTAAACAGATAGTGGGTTGGAATAACCCACAAACTCTTCAATTCCATAGCACTTTGACCTACTGTGTAGCTGGGATTCTGCCAGGGCCTATGGAAGACACAAGTAAGTGACCACCTGTTCCCCGCCCTGACAGCGACTACTGAGGGAAATCTGAGTGAAGTCTTGCAGGACCTGAGTAGGCAGAGAGGTTGGGAGGGCAGCCACAGGACAACCAAGGGAGCACAGGCTTGGATGTTTGTTTGGGAGATAGAGAAGAATGACTAGGATGGGGACAAACTAGGAATGCCTTGAAATCTGAAGTCTAAGTATATATAGTTGGTGGTGAGGCAAAATCACTGGTTCAAGCAGGTCAGTGCGTAGTGTGAATCAAAGGGAGGATGGCCTAGTGATCAGGTGAGAAGCCAGCGGCAATTCAAGATTGGGCTTCTGAGGATCTGGAAGAAGCAAGGGATGTAGCAAAAACACTGGACAGGAGTCAGGACACCTAGGTTCTAGTCCTGGCTCTGTTGTGGGACCCTGGCCGAGTTACTTCTCTGTTCTGGGCCTTTCCTTAGCTGTAAAACCTAAAACCTTCAAAGTGTCCTTTCCAATCTGATGAGCCACCCATGGTTGAGTCTTTGAGACTCACCCAACCTTTGGGAATGAAGGGAATCTGCCAATCCAATGGATATCTGGAACAAGGAAGTGAATGATTGGCAGCCTGGAGATAAAAAGCAGGGAGAGACTGAAAAGGATTCAGCCAGGGAGAATTGGGGAACTGGGGGGGGGGTGGCACTCTGTTCCTGATGTCTGGTTTGGCAATCCTAATTTCAGTTCCTCCTTTATTCCTCTTCCCTAATTTAGCCTTCTAGCCTCACCTTCTTTGGTGAGGGCAGGGCAAAATCGGACACTCCCACACCACCTCCAGACCTCCTCCCCCCTTACCTTTCCCTTTTCAGGCCCTCTAACGATCCTCCTCCTTCCCCGCCCACCTGGCACAATCCCAGAACCCACAGTCCCCTAGAGTAAGCCACTGGCTGGCCAAACCAGAGAGAGCGGTGAATTTGGGATCGCGTTCATTATCACCCTCATAGCTACTCTTGATTGAGCACTCACCGTGTGCCAGGCTACATTATTATTATTATTATTATTTTTTACAGCACTTGTATGAGGTGATTGTTATCTCATCTTAGGGATGAAGAAACTGAGACCAAAAGAGTTAAGTAACCTCTGCCAGCTCACACACCTGCCAATTGGCGGTGCCAGATTGGAAAAGAAGTCTGATTCCCAAGGCAGTGCCCCGGCCAGTTCCGGTTGGGCCGTGCGACCTTTAGCAGTTGGGGACCTCATCCCTTCACTAACACCTCTCAAGCCGGAATCCTCCAAGCCCCCGCCCGCGCCCGGCCGCGCCAGCCTACAGCGCCCCCGGTGTTCTCCAGCCTGTTAGGCGGAGGCCAGGCCCCGCGCGGCAGGTGGAGCGGGCGGGGTAGGCGGGGCGGCCCGGGCGGGGGTAGGCGGGCCCTGGCGGGGGCGTGGCCGGAAGCCTTAAAGCGGCTGGGGCGGCGGGCCGGCGG
>NC_043700.1:32756497-32826822 GCF_006229205.1 Suricata suricatta | reverse complement strand
GGGCGGGGGTAGGCGGGCCCTGGCGGGGGCGTGGCCGGAAGCCTTAAAGCGGCTGGGGCGGCGGGCCGGCGGCACGGGCCGCACGGTGCGGCGATCTTCTCCTCGCTTCTGAGCCGACCGCCGCGCGGTCACCATGTCGCTGGCGGCCTCAGCTGGCCGGGGTCCGGGGGCCGTGTGGTCCCCAACGCACGTGCAGGTGACGGTGCTGCAGGCGCGGGGCCTGCGGGCCAAGGGCCCCGGGGGCACGAGCGACGCGTACGCGGTGATCCAGGTGGGCAAGGAAAAGTATGCCACCTCGGTGTCGGAGCGCAGCCTGGGCGCGCCAGTGTGGCGGGAGGAGGCCACCTTCGAGCTGCCGCCGCTGCTGTCCGCCGGGGCCGCGCCCCCGGCCGCCGCCACCCTGCAGCTCACCGTGCTGCACCGCGCGCTGCTCGGCCTCGACAAGTTCCTGGGCCGGGCCGAGGTGGACCTGCAGGAGCTGCACCGGGACCAGGGCCGCAGGAAGACCCAGTGAGTGCGGAGCGGGACGGAGATGGGTGGGTGGGACGTATGGCTTGGCGCTGAGATCCACTTAGAGCGTGGCAGTCTCCGCGCCGCTGTGTCCCAAAGGGACGGACGGTGAGAGGCCTTCCGAGAGGGATCTCCCCGGCCGGTCACCGTATTCTCACCTAACTTCAACTTCTCCCTCGGCTGTCCCTCCCCATCTCGTGTGGGCTCCTCTCAGCGGGCGTGCGGGGTGGGGGCGGGGAGTACCTGGGGGTGCTTTTGTATCTGCCGGACAGCTCTCAGCGCCCGGAACTTACTAAGCGCTTAATGAATTTTTGATGAATTGAAAATACATGTGGGCTGACGAAGTCTTCTTATTACCGTGGGGTAGTGTGCATGTGTGATACACACATTAACTTCTGTGGGAAGCCTCCTGAGTATTTCACTGTCCTAGTCACTAAGCCGGGAATGGCAGGGCGAGGGCGCGGGGTTTGTGTAGTGAAACCCACTGATATTCTTTGGCCCTAGAGGCTCACCGAGGGGCAGAGCGGGGGCGTCGGAGTGTGACTCTACTGCATAAGGGGTTAGTGAAGAGAATTTGTCTCTCTCCTCCCCTTCTCAAAGCCCCGTCCTCCCCCAAATTAGTAAGGATTTCCCAGTGCTGGTTGGAGCCAGAGTCTGCCCTTGGCCAATCTAAACTGGGTGGTAGGCGCTGTTTCTCTTTGGAGTTTGTCAGGTTCTCTCTGGTCCTACTCTGAATGGCTGGTTGCTCACTTGTGACTTCTCAGTGTAGAGTTCTGTGCTCGGGTATCTAGCTCCCACAGGGAAAGCTGAGCAACACCCAGTTCACGTCAAGGTGTCACCCATTTGTTTGTTCTTTTGGGCAGGTGTTTGCCATGGAGCATTTGATTAGGGAGGGTTTGATTATGCCCATACTCTATACCGAAAGCTGGCCTCCTTGGCTTAATTGGTTACTTTGTGCTGAGCATTAAAACTATGCACGTCAGGTAATATACCACAACTCCCACAGGTTGTGAAGCATCCTAATTCACATCAGGTGTTTTCGCTATAAACGGCATTTTAGCTTTCCCTTGTGAACAGGACAGTAAAGGCCAGAGGGTTCGAAGTGACCAGATTCCCTTTCCTGCAGGGTGGGTCCAATTTCAACTTGCCTGCTTGCAACTGTAATACCTGATTCACTTATCTGGCCAAAGATGAATAGGCATTTTTGAATTCGAATCAGATAAAAATAGAGAGCCTTGAGGTGAGAATGGATAGGATATCTCTTGGCATCAACTTACAAGCCAGAAGGTGAGCAGTGTCTTTGCTAAGGAGGTGCAGAAGCAATGCGAATTTTCCATTTGATTCAGTGACATGTGGGGCCTCGGGTTGGCTTCCTTTCCAGCTTCAAGTGGGAGCCATTGGCTCTCTGTTGTCTAGTCCCATCCCAAGATGTGTGGATACTATCCTTTGTTTCTGCTGTCTGTTTCTTTTGTGAACATTTTAGTCCCTTGAAGGGTCGATTGTGTGTCCCTGCCAGAGAGGAGGGTTCCAGATTCCTGGGTCTGGCGCCCACTCTGGTCCTGACTCATTGTTGGGCTTCAGGCTACTCGATCTCTAAACACCCAAGTTTCCCTGTTTATACATGGAGCTTGTTACCAGGCTTAATTGATGTTTATAAGATGTTTTTAGGTTCCTGGGTTAATGGGGCCTGTGTATAGGTTTGGAAGGTTCTGTTACTGGTTTGTGAGGAATGAAAACCGCCTCAAATTCCCTATTTCAGCGAGCGTTCAGAGGTCTACATCTTCCTTTTTCTCAAACGCTCCAGTGTAACCCTAAACCTAGATGGTTCCTGCTGCCTCTATTGTATGAGCTGATTACCACTTAGTCACAGTATCAGCCTTGTAGGAAAATGATGCTTAGTTGGTGTTTTTTTTTTCTTTTTCGTAACTGCAAAGGAAGTCTTCTTTGCCCCGTTAGCGGTAGGTGAAATCGCAAGCTTTCCATCGGGCACTTCCTGGGACTTTCCAGGGTTCTAGGGAACCTAGTTAAACCAAGCTTCTCTGACGCCTTGGTTCATCACTTGGGTGCTCATGATAGTCGAGATTTGGAGAGTAGATGCATACTGAGAAAGGTGGAAGTTTACCAGCAAGAAACTGGTTGGGCTAGGACAGTCATTTGAACTAGTTATTAATGGTTTGACTCCACCTTAGGTATTAAAAACCAGAAACAAAACGAGAGCTCAAATTTTGGTCTCCTGGTGTGTGCGTGTGTGCATGTGTGTTAATTTCTAGCAAAGAAGAGTTGCTGCTATAGAGTGTGACTTTTGTCCTGGATCCAGAAACTCAAGACATTAAGAGTTAACTGTGCTCCTATTTCCCTTTCTTCTCTTGATAAGCCCTCCTCTATCAAATGTTTGGAGTTAAGAAAATATGCTTTTTATGACTCAAATTTGGGGGACCTCAAATTTAGTGTGATGACACACATCTTTAAAACACCAAATGGAGGCTGACATAGAGATAGGATACTTTTAATAGGGAAGAGTGTATGGCCCCTTTCATTAGGATGAAATTGAAATGGGGGTGCCTGGGTGGCTCAGTTGGTTGGGTGGCTGACTTTGGCTCAGGTCATGATCTCACGGTTTGTGGGTTCAAGCCCCGTGTCGGGCTCTGTGCTGACAGCTCAGAGCCAGAAGCCTGCTTCAGATTCTGTGTCTCCCTCTCCCCCACTCACGCTCTCTCTGTCTCTTCTCTCTCTCAAAAATGAATAAACATTATATTTTTAAAAAGAAGAAATTGAAATGCATTTATTTTGCACGTATTGAAGACCTGGGGTCACAGTTGGGCCTTGGTGAAATAGGAACCATTAAGTCTAATGCTCATTAAACAGACATGAAGCTGAGAGGCAGAAACAGGTGGCCAACGTGTCGGATTCTCTGTTCAGCTCTCTAGTCTCATGTAGTTTGGGATCTTGGATTGATCTAAGGGGGGAAAACCCTTTTTAGGATACTAAGAGCGACGAAATTTGGGGACAATAATCTGTTAAGAGCAGATTAAAGTAAACATCCATTCAGGCTAGTGACTGGAAGGCTGTTGTGTAACTAAATATCATGACACTTAATACTGTTAACAGTCTTCCAGCTATGATGGGAGAGTGTGAGTGACCGAGAGTCATTTTCTTACAGTCTCTTGAAGATGCAGGAGGGAGTTTGGTTGCATATGAAAGGATTTGAGATTTTGAAGAACTCTAAGTGTAGTAAGATGCTATAATAAGTTGCCAGAGGAAATCCGGGTTATTGGAAAGAACTAAGGGCTCAATAATTGTTTTCCCGGGAGAGTTGGGTGCGGAGAAATGATTTAATTGATCAGAGAGATAAGAAATAAGCAATCAGGGGGGGCCTGGGTGGCTCAGTCGGTTAAACATCCGACTTTGGCTCAGGTTATCATCCCAAGGTTTGGGGGTTAAGCCCTGAACTGTCAGCGCAGACCCTGCTTCAGATCCTCTGTCTCCTTCTTTCTCAGCCCCTCTACTACTTATGCTCTCTCTTGTGGATAAATAAATATTAAAAAATTTAATGATAGGACTGCCTGGGTGGCTCAGTCAGTTAAGCAGCCAACTTTGGCTCAGATTATGATCTCGTAGTTCGTGAGTTCCAGCCGCGAGTTGGGCTTTGTACTGACAGCTCGGAGCCTGGAGTCTGCTTCAGATTCTGTACCTCCCCTGCTCACGCTCTCTCTTTCTCTCTCTCAAAAAATAAACACTAAAAAAAAAAAAAAAAAAGAAAAGAATAATAAGCAGTGTTTGTGCTTATATTGTTAAGTTTTCTAAGTGCATTTAGGTTTTTTTTTTGGTAACAGATTGGAAAATTGGAGCAATGTTACTGATGAAGTTTTTCCTTTCTCGGGATTCCCCTTAAAGGTAACATGGGGCCTTACTGGAAACCCTCCTGCCTCTCTCAGGCCCCTCCTACTCCAGTGTAGGAAACTGATAGCTCAGTGCTTGAGATGGAGTTGTCTGTCAGCTCTGGGCTAAGTATCCCCAACCTGCTTGTAGCCAGGGAATGAAATGACTAAGAAGGGAGAGGGTCATTGTTCCCGTGATGGGAAAGATACGCCCCCATGTTCCTCCTGGTATTAATTGTTTGTTTGTTGTTATTTTTTAAGGTTGGGGGAGAGAGAGAGAGAAAAAGCCTGGGAGGGCAGAGAGAGAGGGCGAGAGAAATGCCAGGCAGGTTCTGGGCTGTCAGTGCAGAGCTGGACTCAGGGCTCGAACTCAAGAAGTGTGAGATCATGACCTGACCCGAAACCAAGAGCCGGACGTTTAACTGACTGAGCCACCTGGAACTCATGATATTATTTGATTATGATTTCATTTACCCTTTACCCATTTTGCCCATTGCCACCCCCTCCCTCCCTCTTAGCAACCAGTACTTTGTTCTCTGTATTTATGGGCCTGTTTCTGCTATTTGCTTTGGGTTTTAGATTCCATGTATAAGTGAAATCCTATGTTATTTGTCTTTTCTCAGTCTGACTTATTTCACTTAGCATAATATACTCTAGCTCCACCCATGTTGTAGCAAATGGCAAGATCTCATGCTTATATTTTTAGTAAATATATTTTAATACTTTCTATGTGGCAAATACTGGGGTGTAAACAATAGTGACCAAAACAGACATGATCCTTGCTTTCAGGAAGCTCAGAGCTTTGTGGGGGAGATAGACATTAAGCAAATGAACACATAAATAAGTAATCATGTATTAGGATAACTACTGTGGAGGAAGAGCACAGGGTGTCATAAGAGGAAAGAAAAGGAAGGACATGACTTGAAGAAGAGATGGCAAATGGCTTTCCTGAGGCAGAAACCTGAAGTATGGAGAGATTTTTCTGGAGAAAAGTAGAGGAAAAGGGCCTGAGGCGCAGGGGGAACAGTCTGTGCAAAGGCCCTGAGGCAAATACTTGGGAAACTGGAGGAATTGTGCTGATTGAGGCTGAAGAGGAAGGCAGGGTTTTCTTTAAGAGCAGTGGGAAGTCACGATTATGAAAAGCAAAGGGGTGTTTGATCCACGTTGTCAAAAACCACTGTGGCTGTTGGGTGGAGAATGGATTTGAGGCAGGCGTATCCTGGAATCAGACAAAACGGGAGGCTGTTACAGTAACCTTGGCCACCAGTGGTGTGGGGGCTTGCACTTGGGTGATGGCCATGGAGGTAGACAGAGGTGGTGGATTTAAGAGATGTTTTGGAGGCTTAGTTGGCCTGACTTGTGATGGATTGGATGTGGGCGGGAGTGAGAGAAGAGGAAGTGATAAGAATGAACTAATAAAATAAAGAGAGCTTGCTGCTGAAAATGAACCAGGAAGTGACATTGCTTTCTTTCCCCAGCAAAGTGAGGTCACCATTACAGAGACTGCTTTGGGCAGTGACACCTGTGAGTTGAGTGTCCTGTTGGAATGAATTAGTAGGAAACACCATTGAAACCAGGGTGTGTATATGTGCGTCCAAGTATTTACGGTTTTAAAACAGGCCAAGTCTTTGTTTTGTAATAGTGTACGTAGCTAATGAAATCTCACTGCTGAGCTCTAACACAGTTGATGCGGTCACTGCTTCAAGGAATATAGGACTAAGACAAGGGAAAATAATATAGAACATTAGGAAAAATAAACATGTAACTGAAAAATAAAACTCTAGAGGCAAACGAGTTAACCGTTTACATGGTTTTCACATTAGGTGAAGCGTACAAGAGAGTCTTGTGCCTTTTTTGTTTTGCTTAAACTTCCTCTTGGTTACAAAGACCTCCATTGTATTTCTGTAAGTGCCGTCAGAGGGAGGTTTTTATGAATAGTATCTGATATGTCATTTTAATTGTAGCGATGAACCAAAATATGTTATAATTACGTTAAAATCAACACATGTGCTTATTTAAAATATCACCCACTCCAACATAGGTTTGCTGCCCTTACCCTTTTCCCCCTTAACAATACTCGTAGGTATCTATTAAAAATTACTTCAGTTTTAGTTGTCAAACACCTTAGGTACCTGCGCTCCTCACTCTACACTTTTGGAGACTCCAGCACTGGCTTAGTTCCAGAAGGATTGAGAAGCCGGCTTCTAATGGAGAAAGTGATATAGGAGGTCATTTTGGGCTTTCTTTTCATCTCAGACCAGTCCTTTGTGTGACCTGTGGTTCTCGATCTTGTGCAGATCTCTAGATCTCCAGGCCTTTGAATTCCAACCAAGTCAACACCCGGACCCTTGTATTGGCTTTTGAAGAAAATGGGTCCACTGCCAAGATCATTTGTTTGGGAAAAGACTTGGCAGCGAGCGCTTCTCCTCTTAAGGTGTCCTGGGTCAGGTCTTGCGCCCGCGCCTGACTCTCCCTCGGCCATGGACCACTTTGGTCCTGTTCTTGGCTGTGTGACCGATGCAGGAGCTCCTGCCATCTGTGTGAGCGACTGAATGCTTGAGGTCCTTGAGGTCCCCGTAGGCACGGGGCAGGTGGTAGGCGGGTGGTGCGTGTGGAAAACGTTTAACCTTAGATTTAGGATTAAAGACCAGGGGTGCCTGAGGTGTGAAGTCAAAGCTCTGCTCTTTCAGCTTCTCAGTTGTGGCTGTGGCTTGTCAGTGCCTTTTCTTAACACTGAGGAAGCAGGTTCCCCTCTGCTACTGACGTCTTTGGCAAGGGAGCTTTTAGCCACTAATGAGATGAGAAATTCCTTTCCTGCAGGGAGAAGGCTGTAGATCATCTGTTAGAGAAAAATCAAGGATTTTAGTCTCCAGGGTGTCCCCGAGGGACGCATTTAGGAATGTGCCTGTGGAGAGAAAAAAGGCAGCAGTAATGAAGTGTCCTTTCCTAAACGCTGGGCTTTGAGTGGAATAGAGGCGAGGCATTTATAAGAAATCCCAGAAAAATTTTTCCAGAGGCGTAACTGCTGTACACTTCACCTTTGAAACACTCTTTTATGAGGAAGGACGTGGCTAGCCCAGGTGGAACAATTGAGGCTTGCAGAACGCCTGGTCTGAAAAGGCCTCTTGTGATCATGAAGAATGGGGGGCCTGTGTGAAGGGCACGCTGGCTCCCGGGATATTTCTTCAAGGGTGTTGCCCCTTCTGGTGTTCCACCAGCACTGTGGGGTTTTCCTTTTACGCTGTGGAACTTCTCGTTTTTTACTAATCATTTGTTGTTAAAATAGGATTTTAAAATGTGGGATGTTCCCCTTCCCCCTTTCTTAGGACTTAGCTGATAACAAGATAAATCACAGACACCCCACGTTCTTGCCGGGAACTCTCACAGAAAGAATATGAACCTGCTTGTGGGCTGGGGAGTGGGCTGTTGAGTCCTTTATGTGACAGTGTTTGTTTCTTTTGTCCCGCTCCTGAGGAGGGCCAGCCAAGCCATTGCATGTCTGTCCCATTCTTTCTTTTTTTTTTTTAAACATTTTTTTATTATTGAGAAACAGAGAGAGACAGAACATGAGCAGGGGAGGGGCAGAGAGAGGGGGAGACACAGAATCTGAAGCAGGCTCCAGGCTCCAGGCTCCGAGCTGTCATCACAGAGCCCAACGTGGGGCTCGAACCCACACTCTGAGAGATGACTTGAGCTGAAGCCTGACGCTTAACTGACTGAGCCACCCAGGCGCCCCCCATTCTTAAAGTCTCTTTGCATGAATGATAAAGGGCCCTGTGGTTGCGGAGAGATTTTCTTGGAAGGACCAGTTGGGTAAGAAGCGAGATACCTGATCTGATGGTAGAATATTAACATTTGTGGCTTTTGAGATATGATCAAGTAAAAAAAAAAAAAAAAAGACAAATAAATGAATACACAAAGGGTAGGCTTCCATGTTTAAAAATGCGTTGTTTTTCTAATTTTTAGAGAATCTTAAAATACTGATAACTTGCTATTTCTTTTAGTTTTCACCCATAAGGAGTCTAGCATTGAGTGATTTCAACCATGTCTCCATCCTTATATTTCAGTCAGTTATGCCATCTCGGCATAGCTCCGCAAGCGTTTGGAAGCCCTCTGTTTCTTGTCTCTGCTGTGTAGACTCCCTGAAGGGTTTGATCTGAGGCTCATTTCGTCTCTCAATAAGTTACAGAAAATACGCACAGATCATGGTGTTTTCAAAGACTCATGTATTTTTTATTTCAGAGATTGCATCATACAAGGTTACTTTGTTATTGAGCCTTTTCCACCTCCCTTCAAATGCAAATCTTTATCGTTTGTATTTGTGTGATAGGTTTGGTTACCTAGGAGCATAGCCAGTCAGAAATGTTGAGATCTTCAGTTCCCTTCCGAGAACCATCTGCATGGGTAAACCATGGTACAGATGCACTTGGCAGGGTATCAGCTGCTAGAAGTGGTTGGTATGAAGACTGTAGGGCAAAAATGCGCAGCACGCTGTAAGAATGAAATTGCATGTAAACTCTGGTTACAGCCCAGTAAGGATTACGGCTAACACTCACCCCGGGCTTATTAAGTACCAGGCGCTACAAGTATGAAGTGCCTTAATCTTTGTTGCATCCTTATGAATTAGGTGCCCTTTAGCCCTGTTTCAGAGGAGGAGTCTGAGGCACAGAGAGGTTAAGGAACTTGCCTGAAGTCTCTCAGCTAGTGATTTTAAGTAAAATGTACAGGAAAAAGACTTCAAGAAGATATGTAAAAAGGAATAGTGGTCACATTAGCATGAAAGTTGGGTCCATTAAGAGAAATTAACAAAAATTTTTCTGTAACTAGTGCTCACTTTTTTTTTAATGTTGTATTTATTTTTGAGAGAGAGAGAGAGAGACAGACAGACAGACAGACAGAGTGGGGAAAGGGGGAGAGAGAGAGGGAAACACAACCTGAAGCAGGCTCCAGGCTCTGAGCTGTCAGCACAGAGCCCGATGCGGGGCTCGAACATATGAGCCATGAGATCCTGACCTGAGCTGAAGTCCAACTGAGCCACCCAGGGGCCCTGTTGTGACCACTTTCTAAGAGGATTTCTGTAGCAAATAATACAGAAGGGACCCAGGGTGTTTTCAACCTGCTTTTTCTGTTCTCCCTCCTTTACTACCTCACTTACCAGTTTTCAGGATGGAGTTTGGTGGCTATAGATGGCCTTCCAGTCCTCCTAGAATGGCTGTCTTAGGGGGTAAAAAAAATGACCCATTTGCCACTCTCAGCAGTTCTTCCAAGTTGTTAACAATGGGCAGAGAGGAAGGGTCACCAAGGGGGGCAAGGCTGGCCGATTGGTCATTCTGTAGTCAGAGTTAGGTAATCATGACCAGCTCCTGAGGGCAATAACAAAACTTGTGAAACTGCTTAGCCCGTGTAGAGTACACACCGCAAATGTTTTATAGGCCATAAACATTTCTGTCCCTGTTTGCTCTGCATTGCTTCTAGGCCACCAGGAGGAGAGGCTGGACATTTCACCCATGGAATCACTCCTTTTCAGAACCCCTTTCAGATGTTCTCAACTGCTAACCCCACAGGAGTTTCGGCCTTATTTTTATTCCCTGGGGGAAGACAACAAATGAGTTTTTTAAAAAGGTCTTCATCTACGAAAGATTCAGAGTGTCCCCTGTGCCAGACAAACACTACCTCAGGTGCCTTTCTGTTCTTCCTGCTTCTTCCCTCACCTGAGGCCATAATCCCCTGTGTCTTGATGCTTGGTTACCATGGAGATGACTCATGCCTTAAGTCACGGGTGAGATTTTGCAGGGAGCCGGTTGGGGCGGGGGCCAGTCTACCCTCTGACCCTGGAGTCCAGAGGAGACCCACAGACAGGGAGCCCTGGAAATGAACACTCATGAAAACGCTGACGTGGCTTGTGGAGCCCCAGCGGTCTTCTCTTTCCCGGCCTTCCCCGGGGGCCTCCTGGGTCTAATACAAGTATGCGGTTTTCATTCCTTTTGCTGGAGCCCCTAGGTAGGTGATTCGGACTTGATTTTGCTGAGGACCTTATTTGTGTGTGAGAGCCCTTACTTGGGATGAAACTGTATACGTTAGCAGTTAGCAGGCATTTCTTTCCATGTCTAATGATTTTCTCATGCTTCAAAGTCAGAAAGAAAAGGCCGCAGCGGTTCTAATGGAGCACTTTGTGATGTTTGGTGAGCCAGCTCTCTCTCTCTCTCCCACTGGAGGGTACACCTTTTAGGGCAGAATCTGGCCTTTTCATTTTGTATTTCCAGTGGCTGCTATCTAAGAAAAAAATATATGAAGCGAATCTTGGAAGCCATCATTTCTCTGTACGTGTCTGCCCTGCGGAATGTTTTTGAGGAAAAACATATTTGTTTCAGACATACCATGTTTGTTTTGAGACATACCAGTCAGTCCTTGACAAGTATAATCCCGAAAGCCTGCATTGCTGTGAGACTTTTCATTTCCCGAGAGCAGGACCCATAGCCCCCTCACATTCCGGTGGAAGGCCCTCTGTGAAAACTCTCCATGTATTTGAGCCGTGAGACACAGTGCCTTCTGAAAGCAGACAGGCCCCGAGAACTGGGCACGGTTGGATAATATTAACCCTTCTCAGAATGACTGTCGAGAGGCCCAGGAGATTTGACGATGCGGGTCCAAGCAATAGAAGACATAGAGGAATTTTTCTATTGCTGTTGCCTTGTCTTGTGTTTGATTAAAAAACCCTAAAACCTCACACCCCGAACAACTCTAAAATAGCAGGGCAGCCTGCTTGGATAATGGGCATTTTTGCTTTTGTGTGCCCAGGACTGTCATCCCTGACTGAGGGGCTTGAAGTTTTCATTTTGTACCATTTTGTATGATTTGAATTTTCACCCGATGCCTGTTATTACTTTAGAATATAGGGTTGTTGTTGTTGTTGTTGTTGTTTTTTAGAAGTTTCCTGTCACTTTCTGGGTATTCAGAGATCCTTTTAATTTTCAAAGAACTGGGTTTTTAATTGTAAGTTAAAGTAATTATTTGATTATAGAAGGGATTGTTTGATTTTCTTGATAGGTTGCAGGGATTTTTCAGAATATGGGCTTTAAAACAGACTCACGTTGGCTTTCCTTCTGTACCCTGCCCTTTGGACTAGGGAAATCAACCCAGCCCTGATTTCTGAGATAATTCAGGCTTCCTGGGCCTACCTGAAAGGTAATGCTAGAACACACCCACAGTGTCACCTTATGCTGGGTGGCCACGCTGCGCCTTTGTTACTCATGAACTCTTTCTGGACTTAAGTGAGCTACAAAACAAATGCATAAAAAAGCACTTAAAATCAAATTGGTGCTTGAATGCTGAAACCCACAAACGTGTCTGGTTTGGGATTTCTTAGGGTGAGAGACATTTACGAATCATGCCTTTCATTTATTATTAAATTATCCTTGTGCCACAGATCCCTTGCCTAAACGGGTTGAATTTCGTATTGTTAGATGAAACAATTCCTGCATTCTTTTCCAGCTTTAGTAAATCCAGCACAGATTAAAAAAAAAAATCTGGACATTTTGCATGGGACACTTACCTGTGATTCAGGCTGCTTTTCACATCCTTCAGTAGCTCTGTGGCCGTTCTTGGCAACCCGGTATTTGGTTTGAGGTTTGCCTGTGAAAATACAGGATAGGAACAATTGCCGGAGCGTCTGTTCACACCTTCTAGTGGATTTAGAAGCTCCTCAAGCGGTTCCCACGTTAGTGCCCAGGGGATGAACCTGTGCACAGGCCCCCAGGGAGGAGTCTAGAGGTGGCTGTAGCTTCAGTCAAAGTAAACAGACTGGTTCTGGTACTTTTGGAAAAGGCGGGCTGGGCCCAGGGGCTGTTGATGGCACACTTTGAAGGCCATCTTTGCATCCCCTGCGAGGCTAACAGGGCTGTGTGGAGGCGGTTGGGGAGAAGGCCTGGCTGACCCCACTTCCCTGGGTGGAGAGGTTACACTGCTTGCGGCCGGTGTGGTCATCTGCGCCTCCGTGGTCAGCTTCAGCAACTTCCTCTTTCAGGTGCCTGCAGTGGGTATTTACTGAAGCTAACCGCCCTTCATCACTAGGGTTACTGTGAAGCCACATGACCGTCCGAAGGGAAAGGTAGAAATAATCCTCTGGATGTCTAAGTGGCCGATAAGCAAGCTATTCCAGGCTAGGTCCTGGAAAATATACTGGCAGGACACTAGGCTGGCAGGGAGGGGGTTGTCTAAATACGCAGCTCTCCTACCGTACCCCCCCCACCCTCAGCTGTGGATGGTGGTTTTAAAAACCATAAAAGATTTCCTCTAAAAGTCCAGAATGGCAGCTTACATCATTTTCTCCAATTTTTGGCTGTATTTTTAAAATCCAGCTTAAGCTGTTCTTGATGACTCTGTATACTGGCTGCTATGTGTGATCTCATGATTTCTGGTTGGTGGTGACCCTGGTGGGTTTGCCTCTGTTCCTTCCAAGAACATTTCTTAGTAGTTTTTTTCTCAGTATTTTCTTTCTATGTTAGGACTTCTTAAATGAGAAGCTTAAACCTGCCTCAGAAAGAATTTATTTATTTGTATTCTGAAGTTTATTTATTTATTTATTTTGAGAAAGAGAGCTGGGGAGGGGCAGAGAGAGGGAGAGAGAGAATCCCCAGCAGGCTCACCGCTCTGCACAGAGTCCGACACAGGGTTTGATCTCACACCCTTGAGATCATGACCTTAACAGATTGTGCCACCAGGTGCCCCCCCCAACCCTTTTTTCAAAAAGTTTATTTAGAAAGTATTTAAATTTGGATCTCCTCTCTGTGTGTTGCAAACATGGCCCATGGGAGGTGAGTTAGGAGAGAGTGCAAAGCAGGAATTTTGGAGTAAGAGAAAGGATAGGAGCTTTGGAGAAATGCAGAACTGATTCAGAATCCTGGCTATGCCCCTTAACAGTGGTAAGACCTTGTATGAGCTACCTAACTTGTGAGCCGCCTCAGTGTCTTTGTAAAATGTACCCATTTTACAATGTCTACTGCGTGTCATTCTCAAGGATGTTCCTAAGTGTATACAGTGCCAGGTATATTGTAGGTTATGTCACAGGTGCTATTTAAGTGCTAGGTTCCTGCTTCCTTCTGCCCTTTCCTTTCAGAGTGAGCTAAGGCAGTGGGGCAGGGATCTGCCCTGCGAGCAAGATGGGCTGAGAGTGAAGGAGGAAATGGTGCTCTTTTGAGCAAACCCGTCATTTCCTTAATGTCTATGGCCCTCAGCTCGGCCCTCAGCTTGTAAGTAGGTCACTACAAAGAACATCCCAGTGTGGTTTCTCAGTCTGTGGGGTACTGTTGGGGATGGCTGTCGGCGGACCCTGGATTCAGACTTGTTTGCTCTGTAGTGGTCCCGCTGCCGATCGGCCCACATTCTGGCAGGTCCCACAATGCCAAGGGGAGATTTCTTTTTCTGAAGTTTGTCTTTCAGTTGAGTTGGATTGATACAGTATTTGCCATATCTTGAAGTAGTTTGCAAATGACCCATTGAAATACTTGAATCGTGTTTAAAGTCTTTCCTTTTTCGGATTAGTAAGCTAGGAAAGAATGCCTCCTTTTGACCTCTAATTTTTTTTTTGTGTGGTAAAATATACATAACAAAATTTACCACCATTTTCTTAGGATACAGTTCTGTGCAGTGCATTCACGCTGTTGTGCAACCATAACAATCTTGTCCAGCCCTTTTTTATTTCCTCAAACTGAAACTGTACCCATTAAGTACTAATTCTTCATTCACATCTGCCCCCAGCCCTGGACAACCACCATTCTACTCTCTGACCTCGTAGAAATCAAATCCCACAATGTCATTTTGTGACTGGCTTATTTCACTCTTTTTGGGAAAAAAAAAGTTATTTTATCCTTTTATTTTCGGTTAAGCCCCTGGCATGGACTGTTCTACAAACTCTTTGCTTTTTTTCTGAGATTTATGTATAAATACAGAAGCAAAATACCAGTCATAGGAGATGATTTGGTGGAATATTTATTAATTTTATTTTTAGAACTAGCTATTGAATCAAGATTTTAAGTCTCTATACATTAAGTACAGAAGCAGATCCTATCTTTGCCAAGGGGGATGTCTTCTCAAAAATAAAACTGCAGTTTCTACCCTCATTCCCCACCCCACCCTGTACTCTCCAAGGAAGAGAGCCCAAGAATGCATTTATGTAAGAGTTGGTAGTAGCAGAGAAGAGAGGCCAAGTTAATGGACATTGTGAACATTGTTTTAGGCTCAATTCAAAGGTAACCTCTCAGCCTTTCTCCTTGTAGGTGGTATACCTTGAAATCCAAACCAGGAAAGAAGGATAAAGAGCGAGGCGAAATTGAGGTTGACATCCAGTTTATGAGAAACAACATGACCGCCAGCATGTTTGACCTTTCTATGAAAGACAAGTCTCGGAATCCTTTTGGGAAACTGAAGGACAAGATCAAGGGGAAGCATAAGGATAGCGCGTCTGATACTGCTTCAGCCATCATTCCCAGCGTCACACCCGCTGCCGACAGTGATGATGAGTCTACTTCAAAAGACAAGAAAAAGAAGTCGAAGATCAAGACCTTGTTTTCCAAGTCAAATTTGCAGAAAACACCCCTTTCCCAGTCCATGTCTGTCCTGCCTACTTCAAAGCCAGACAAAGTGCTGCTTCGTCCTGGAGGCTTTCAATCCCGGTGGGAGGATGATGAAAATGAGGATGAGTCCTCCTCTGCCTCGGATGGTGAGTTTTCTCCTCCTTCCTACTTGGGCGTGCATTCTCTCTCTCTCTCTCTCTCTCTCTCTGCCCCTCTCCTGCTCAGCTCACTCTTGTGCTCTCTCTTCCAAAAAAATAAATAAACTTGAAAAAAAAAGAGAAGAAACAAATCCTAAGAGAAAGATTAAAAAACTTTTTTTTATATAGTTTATTTTTGAGACAGAAACAGCACAGAACCTGATGTGGAACTCGAACCCATGAACCGCGGGATCATGACCTAAACTGAAGTCGGACGCTTAACCGACTGAGCCACTCAGGCGCCCTAAGAGAAAGATTTTAATTCAGTTCCTCAGTTACTAAAATGGAGATGATGATCATGCGGGTGGTGATGATGGTTGTGATAGTGGTGGTGATGATGGTGGTGATGATGGTCATGATGATGGACCATCTTGGTTAGAAAGACTCCTTGGGAAAAAAAAAGAAGGAAGACTCCTTGGGCCACGTGGGTGGCTTGGTCAGTCAAGTGTCTGACTCCTCATTTTGACTCATGTCATGATCTCATGGAATGTGGGATTAAGTCCCACATTGGACTCTGCGCTGACAGTGCAGAGACTGCTTGGGATTCTCTCTCTCTGCTCCTCCCCTGCTTGCGTGTGCACACGTGCACTCTCTTTCTCTCTCAAAATAAATAAACTAAAAATAAAAGGCCTCTCTATTTTTAAGCACTCTGGTTTCTAAGAATGCACAAATTCCCATTCTAAAATGTCTGGCTCTGTAACTGATGGACATTAATACGAGCTTACGGAATTAACAAGGTATGCATCCAGGTTTTTTTTTATTAAGGGTAAAATCATGCAACCTTAGAGAAGTCCTGATATTTCATTGTAAATGATCATCAGGTATTTATTGAGGTGCTTAACCCTCATGGGATTGATCCTTCATGAAAGTTGAGGAATCCAGTTCCTTTAACTGTGAATTAACTGTGTGTTTTGAACTTTAGTTTCAAGGAGCAAATCCTTACTGTTGGCCAGATTCTGCCCTGGTTTAATGCAGGGTTTCTCAGCCTCCACACCATCAGTAGTTTGGGCCAGATAATTCTTTGTTGTGGGGGCTGCCCTGTGCACTGTAGGATCGTTAGCGGCATCCCTGACCTCTGCCTGCTAGATGCCAGTGACACGGCCCATGCCAGTTAACCAGAAATATTCAGACACGGAGAGATGGACCCCTTTCCAGTTGTGGACCACTGGTTTAACATCTTGTTTCCTTTGGATCTTTGCTTTTCTTCCCGCAGTCCTGTCTCCCAAGAGAACAGAGAGTGCACCTCCTAAGCAACTGAACCAGATCAATCTCAACCTTCCCAAGAAGGAAGGACTCCCCTTTCTTGGGGGCCTCCGGTCTAAGAATGACTTCCTTTCTCGCTCCAATGTATGTATCAATGGGAACCATGTTTACATGGAGCAGCCAGAAGCCAAGAGCGAGATCAAGGACAGCTCCCCTGCCTCTTCCCCGTCCCCACAAGGCTTCAGGAAGAAGCATTTATTCTCCTCCACTGAAAACCTGGCCACTCAGTCCTGGAAGGAGCCCGGAGAAGGTGGGCCAGTGTCTTCCAACAGACAGTTCTTGGAGTCTTCCACAAAAGACTTTCTGAAATCTATGTCTCTGCCATCCTACCGGCCTCAGGTCAGTGGGGATATTCAGGAGAACATGGCTCCAGTGAGCTTGGAAGTGGCAAAAGAAACCAAGGAGAGCAAGGAAAACAAGAAGTCCTCTTTGCTGTCTCTGGTGACTGGAAAGAAGGACCCGGCTAAGGGCAGTGACGTCGGAAGCCCCCCTGCCGTCCCAGGGAAGGAGAAGGAAGGCAGGATTATGGAAGTCACTCCTAGGGAGGACCAGTCAGGGCCTGACGAAGACCCAGCGAAACGATCGGAGAAGGATACTGTGGCTATGGTCTCTGGACGGGGCAAATCCCTGAACCCCTTCGAGGAAGTGCCGAGCGCAGAACTGGAAGCTGACCGAGAGCCCAGGTCTGAACCCGCACCACCTGCTCCTTCTGCAAGGGCTCTGCAGACCAAAGCCGTCAAGCCTCGGTGAGTCTTGGCCCTTCTCACGCAGGGCCTGCCCCTCACTGCTTGTGGTCATTAGCCAGGTCTACCATCACAGCGCCTCTTGCTTGTTGTCCTGTGGTCGGCGCAGTATGTGACACACCTTTACTGGTCTGAGCTGTTTTTAACCAGCCTGCCTCCCTGCTGGCTCAGCCCTCCCTGCTTGGCTGGCAGTGACGTGTCCCCGCCCCAAGCCACTGCCCTGCCTCAGTACGATAAGACCCCAGTGGAAGGTCACAGGCAGTAGCAGATTAGATTCTGAGTATTGCGAGTTGAGAATACCAGGTTTTGATTGTGATTATATGCAGAACATGTGTGTATTTAAAGTTCTTATCGCATGTATCCGTTTGAGGCAGATGGTCTCCTTCCTCCCTGCACTCTGGCTCTGGTTTGCTGGCCTGAGAGACCCTTGGTCCACCCTTGAGTGTGCCTGAGACAGTCCTTGGAGTGTTTAGGGCGCCTCTTGTTGTGAGAGCCTGGCGGGGGTGCATCCGGAGCTTTCTGCTTTCAGCATGACTCACATTCACATGAACAGTATCTCTGTGGTCAGGGGTGGGGGAGACTTTTTTTTGAGATTCTGCTTACTTTGATTTCAGACATAGACACATACCTGCAGGTCGTTCCTCTTCAAAATCTGTGCCTACTGCCTTGAGGTACCTCTTATACTGCTTTGAACTTTTTAGATGCCTTTTGTTTCTCAACAGAAGACACTGTAAGCTGTTGCTTTTACTGGGAGCTTTTTCTATTTCTGTCGCAACAGCCCCTTGTGTGGCAGATGCGCTTGGTGATCAAAGCGTCCCTTTTATGGGGTGCCCGGGTGGCTCGATCAGTTAAGTGTCCGACTTCAGCTCAGATCATGATCTCATGGCTCGTGGGTTCGAGCCCTGTGTTGGGCTTTATGCTGTCAGCACAGAGCCTGCTTCGGACTCTCTGTCCCCCTCCTCTATCTGCCCCTCCCCACTCATTCTCTCTTTCTCGCTTGCTCTCTCTCTGTCTTTTGCTCTCTATCTAACCCCCAAACTGAATAAACATTAAAAAGTTATTTTTAAAGTGTTCCTTTTATATGTTTATTTAGTTTTGAGAGCGAGGGAGAGAGAGAATCCCAGGCAGGCTCAGCAAGGAACCCAATGCGGGGCTCAAACTAACAGACCATGAGTTCATGACCTGAGCCAAAACCAGAAGTTAGATGCTTAGCCAACTGAGCCGCCCATGTGCCCCCTCCTTCTTTAACTTTTTAAGATATTGCCCCAAATATCTCCTTTGGATCACCTTTGGATCACCTTTATTTTTATATGTTTTTTTTTTGTGTGTGTGTGTGTGTGCGCGCCTCTTCTGATGCATCTGCAACTGACCTGCAGATTTTATTTTGTCCTTTTTGCAGACTAGAAGTGTCTCCAGAGGCTCAACCCACAGCCAGGCTTTCTTCTGCCCCTGACTCTCCTCTCTTTTCTTCTGCTCTTCTTTCCACCTCTGGCCACACACCTATCCCTGCTAAATCGGGGCATGGCTCAGAGACGCTGTCCTCTGAATCTCCTTCTGGCTTCTTCTCTTTCTCATCTCCTGTAGTGGCTCCCATTTCCACATCCACGCCGGTGGAAAGCTGGCCTTCCACAGCCCCGGGTCAGGCTGGGCCCGAAGAACCTTCCTTGCTCCTTAAAGTGGAATTGCAAACGGAGAGTGTAACCCAAGTTCCAAAGACTGTTTCTTGTGCCTCGGGGTCGCTTTCCCAACAGCTACCCACTCCAGTAGGTAAAGGGACGGAGGATTCTCCAACGAGGAAGACCAGTGAGCTGGGCCCAAGGAACACCATCCGTAACGACTCAGCAAAGTGTCTCCTGAAGCAGCCTGAGATCGAGCCCCGAGACCTGAGGTTGTCCCTGTCAGCACAGGCCTCTGTCCCATCATCTCAAGAGACCCAAGAAGTGACATTCCCCCTTTCAGCCGCAAGTGGCGGGACTGAAAGCCCAGCTGGGAAGCCTCCGATGGGGGAAGACACAGTCGTCTCGAGTCCATCTGGGTCTTATGAGGAGAAGAGAGTGGAGGACGGCAGAACGTCCCCTCTTCAGATGGGAGAATCGGTCCCCGCTCTTGGCTCTGCGATGCAGACACACGAGGGCCGGAAGAGAGTCAAGAAGCGGGTGTCGTTTTCTGAGCAGCTCTTTATGGAAGAGGAGTTAGAGAAGTCCCCTGGGTCGCTGGGAGAGGACGAAGGGAGCCCCCAGGAGCCGCTGCAGGAAGGAGCCACTGCCAGAGCTGGATCAGACGGGGAGCCTGCTGGGCCTGTCTACACAGAGGGCTCCGAGAGGGGAGTGGCCAGTCGGGCTGAGCCAGCCTCCACAGCAGACCTGCCTCCTCTCCCCTGCGGAGAGTCTTTCTCCGAAGGCCCCTTGGGTGAAGCACGCTTGGGGAAAGACGCTCCCCTCTGTGGGATCCAGGGAGACCATATGCTCATGGCTGAGAATCAGAGCAAAGCCAGTGACCATGAAGGTTTGTTGTCCGAGCCCCTGGGCGGCCTTCACTCTCCCCCAGGGGTTAGCTCTCCAGTCCTGGCTGACCTGGGCTTAAGCCTTCCTTCCATTCCTGAAGTGGCATCGGATGACGAAAGAGTGGATCAGGTTGACGATGATGGAGATGGAGAGACCGTGCAGGCGGCAGCCGTGGGAGCAGGGCCTTCTCCCATGAGTGTGCCACCTGCCTGTCCTGATTTGGAAAGGAGGCCGAGGGGCGAGGTGGGCGGGTGGGAGGTGCCTGCAGAGAGCCCGCACCACCCCAGGGCCGAGGTGCCCAGAGCATCTGTTACAGCTGCTTCTTCGGAGCCAACCACAGCTTTGGGGATTCATAAATCGGATCTTGGCAACAGCTCACGCTCGGATATACAGCGGCTGGGTCCTGGCAGTGGCAAGAAGGAAGAGCTGCTGGGAAATGGGAGGCCAAGCCAGCCTCCAGAAACGGCCCCGGATCCTCCTGGATCCAGCCCCTCCTTTTCTGAGACCTTTCCTGCTACGCACTCTCTCCCTAGCTACCCACACGCTGACACTCACCACACCAGTACAGCAGAATCTCAAAAAAAAGCAACAGCAGAGGGCCCCGCTGGTAAAGTGGAAAGTTCTGGCAAGAGGAAGCCGCTTCTTCAGGCCTGGGTGTCACCCTCAGAGACACATCCAGTCTCTGCTCAGCCGAGCGTGGGAACGGGGTCAGCCAAGCACAGGTGAGAGTCGGGGAAGCTTGTTTTTCTGGGAGCGATGCGCGCCCCCCCCCCTTTGCTTTTTGCCTGTAGAGGTCATGGCTCTCTAACCGCACAGATAGCCTGATGGTACTTGCTGCGCATTTTGCTGGCAGGGCCTGTTTTCAGAGGGGCTTGCCCTGTGGGGAGGCCCTCCCCGAGACACTCCCACGTGCGTAGGGAGAACATAGTGGCAGTCTTCTAAGGTAGTGTTGGAATAGTTCTGCATGGTCAGCTTTGGGGCTCGCAAATTGCAGAGATGTCTCGTGACCAGTGTCTTCCTAGTATCAGAAGCCAGCAGAGATGGAGTGGTGGAACCTACCAGGGTTGAAAGCTTGCCTTAAGCACTGCCCGATGTGAAGCCGGCATGTTTGTTCTGAACTCTTTCTTGCTTTACTGTTGAGGAGTGGAAGGCTCTGTAAGGTCTCACACGGTACAATCCAAGGCTGTTACTACCTCAGTCTTTAATGGTGTCCTGACATTGATAATGAGACCAGGGGTCTCATGAGAATGTCAGGTGGGTGGGCTTTGACTCGCCTATGGCTGCCTTGTGCTGACTGCTCTCATTTTTACAGAGCACTGGGGTGCATTGGACTGGGGGTGTGAAGAGAACATATCACCACTCTGTCCCCTTGTCCATCTTGCTGGCTGCTGTCCGTGAGATGGACAGTTTCTTAGTTTTCTCATTTCAGAAAGGTCTAAGGATCCTATCCCTTTTTCTCTTTAGACTTCATCCCGTGAAGCCAATGAACGCAGCAGCCCCCAAGGTTGCTAATTCCAGCTTGGGCACTGCCACCATCATCAGTGAGAACTTGATCAACGAAGCCATGATGAAGGTATGTCTTCTCTAAGAAACAGGCATGCTAGTTAGGGAATCTATACGAAACCCGTTTCTAGAGTCACCATTACATACACCTCCTTGGGTAGCAGGTTAACACCAGGAGCGACTTAACCTTACGTCTGTGTCTTTGAACAATCTTTGGAAGCCGCTACACTTTCCATTGGATCATTACTTTTCCCCTTAACAGTGGTTGAGACTGTTACTTCTTTTTAGTGAGAAGAAGATGTCACTCACCATTCAAATTAGGTATTTTCATTTCCCCATGTATCCTTTCTTATCTTTTGGCAAGAATGTAAAATTCCTGGGGTTGTAATCATTGCACAGATACACTTTGCTGAAACTTTATTCTGCAGTCATTTCAAACTTAACACAAAGTTGCAAGAATAGTACAAAGAACTCTTATATACCTTTCATCCCCATTCACCAAGCATTGACTGACATCTTACCACATTTGCTTTGTCATTGTCACCCTCTGTCTCCCCATCCCTGTCCATTCTGTTTTTGTATATACATACCTTTTTTTTCCCTGAAGCACTGGAGGGTAAGTTGCCTACCTCGAGCCCTTTTTACCTCTAAAATACCTAAGCATGTAATTCCTAAAAATAAGGACATTTGATCAAGATCAAGACATTTAAAATGGACGTAATCCTCTCTTCTCCTCTCTAGCCCAAATTTCAGATCCACCTGTTGTCTCGTTAGCGTGCACCTTCGTTTTTCCGTTTATCTTTCTAGTGCGGGATCCGGTTCGAGATCTCTCGCCCTTATGTTGCCATGTCTCTCTAGGCTCCTTTATCCTGGATCCCCAGCCTTTGTCTTTCAAGACCTTGGCATTTTCTAAGACTTCAGGTCAGTTGTTTTGTAGAATTCTCCTCAGTTTGGATTTGTTGGCTCAAACCCTCATGGTTTGGTTGGGGTTATGCATTCTTGGCAGGAATTAACCGTGCAAGTCGTGTGTCTCTGCTCCGTGCGTCGGATAAAGAGGCATATTGTATCCACTTATCCTGGTAGTGGGAGCGGCACCTCGGATGGCGTTCTTTAGACTGGTCCACCAGCGTCTCTAGGAGACCGTTGCTATTTATCCCCTTTCCAATCAGTAAGAAATTTGTGGGGAGTTAATTTCAGACGACATAAGTATCCTGTTCCTCACCAACCTTTCATTCTCAGGCTCTTGTATCCACTGATGAATACGTCAGTGGCCAAATGGTGATTCGCCCGCACAGAGACACCATTTGGTTCTCTTTTTCATTTGGCGATGTATCTAGTGTATCATAAGCAGTTTTGTATGTTGCTACTTAATTATTCTCTGAAATGGTTATACCAATATTTACTTAGCCTGTTCCCCGGTTATTGGATATTTGGGCTGTTTTCTGTGTTTCAGTGTGAATAATGTCATAGTCAACAATTTCTTGCCCAAAATTCTTCCCCTTCTTAAGCTAAGTTTCCAGGAAGAATGTTGCTTGATGTAGAGGATCTCTTCTCTTTAAAAAGCTTGGCTAGGGGCGCCTGGGTGGCTCAGTCAGTTGAGTGTCCGGCTTTGGCTCAGGTCATGATCTCACGGTTTGTGGGTTTGAGCCTCGCATCAGGCTCTGTGCTGACAGCTAGCTCCGAGCCTGGAGCTGCTTCTGATTCTGTGTCTCCCTCTCTCTCTGACCCGACCCTGCTCACACTGTCTCTCTCTCTCTCTCAAAAATAAATAAGACATTAAAAAAATACATTAAAAAAATTAAAAAAAATAAAAAGCTTGGCTAACTTTAAGAAAACAACTCCTGCCTACAAATCAGACAAAACCAACCCCCTCCCCTACCCCCCAGATGATCTCTGCTTTAGTGTCTCCATCCTGCCCTTTCTGGTTCAAAAATCAGGAGGATTTAGAACACTGCCTTATTGCAGACCTCTGGTCTTTGACGCATTGTCATGTGAGCTGGAGGAGAATGATTTACCGAGGAGCTGGTGGGCAAGGGTGTGCTGCGTTTCAAATATGTGCAGAGGAATTTCCTGACTGACTCCTGGGGTAGTCACTGTCAGTAGAAATGAACTTTATTTCTCTATTTGTTCAGGGCATCTAGAGAAGTGGCGTTCAAACAGAGATCTTATAGTCCTGTGCACTATAAGACATTAAGTTGCTTTTTCTGTTTTTATTTTTTATTTTTTAATTTATGTTATAAAGTTTATTTATTTTGGGGGGGGTGGAGCATGAGCAAGGCAGAGAGAGAAAGAGAGAGGGGGAGGGAGAGAGGGAGGGAAAGAGAGAGAATGAGAATGAATCCTAAGCAGGCTGCATGCTGACAGCACAGAGCCCGATGCAGGGCTGGATCCCATAAACTGTGAGATCCTGACCTGAGCCGAAATCAGGAGTCAGATGCCCAATGGACTGGACCACCCAGGCACCCCAGTTTTTTGTGTTTTTATTATTATTTTTTTAAGTTTATTTATTTTGAGAGAAAGAGCAAGCAAGCAGAAAGGACAGAGAGAGAATCCCAAGTAGGCACCACACTGTTAGCGCAGAACCTGGTGTGGGGCTTGAACTCAGAACCACGAGGTCATGACCCGAGTTGAAACCAGGAGTTGGATGCTTAGCCAAATGAACCACCCAGGTGCCCCAGGTTTTGTGTTTTTAAAATAAAAACTTTTGGGGCTCCTGAGTGACTCAGTTGGTTAAGTGCCCAACTTTGGCTCAGGTCATGATATTATGGTTCATGGGTTCGAGCCCCATGTTGGTCTCTGTGCTGACAGCTTAGAGCCTGAAGCCTGCTTCAGATTCTGTGTCTCCCTCTCTCTCTGCTCCTCCCCTGCTCACTCTCTGTCTTTGTCTCTCAAAATAAAGACATAAAAAAAAAAAACAAAAACCTTTTTTGCTCCTGCCTCCTTTACTCCTGCAAGCATTTCTAAAGTGCTGGTGGATTGTTAAACCTCTGCCTTTATTACACCTGTGCCACCAGGAGCTGGGCTAAAGGGTCCCTGAAAGCTAGAGATCGGGGGTTCAGGTAAAGAGGCTGAGCAGTGTAACACATGGTCGCTGCGAACAATTTAGCACCTTCCAGCCGCCTCGCCTTCTCTTCCCTTTACCACATGCTTCCAGGGCCAGTGGTAAGCAAGCATTTTCAGAATTAGCCGTAGCCAGCATGCTGTGCCTGGTGTGTTTCAGCCCTAGCCTAAAACTGTTCCGTGACTCGACCAGCGCAGCCTGGCTGGCTTCATGGGCGTGGAGAAGAGGCAGCGCTTATCTTCCTGGAGTTCACACTATTTACCAGGAAACCAGGCAAAAGAACAGCCCAAGAGGGACAGTAATGAAAACCAGGGTCGGGGAGCAGCCTCCCATCATCCCCTCTTCCTTTTATCCTGGAATGCAGCTGGGCTCCAAAGAGAAACAAACACCTAGCTGTCGGGAAGTGAGCAAGACCCTTGGCTCCCATTTTATTTATTCTGCAAAGCTCATTTAATCGGGCTTATCTCCTGGCCCTGATTGCGAGAACAACTTGCCTTAAAACAAAGGCAACTGCTGCTTATTTTGCTTATGATTTGTAAGCCCCACCGCCGCCCCTCTGGCTGCCTGCAACAAAGGGTTTGGGCCTGGACCATGCCTCGTAAATACTCTGAGTAAATACGGAAATTTTCCTGGAGACTGTTATTGGCCCTGCAGATAACAGATGCTTTGTAGTAAGCCGTAAATAATATTTATAGAAGTAACCACTCTGTGGAATGTTGCAAAGTAAGACAGAGGTTAGGGAAAGAAATTGAATAGCTGAAGTTATGAAAAGATGGCTGAAACATTACTATAATGGCTTTTTTTTGTGGGGGGTTACTGTTTTAGGGCCTCCATCCTTTATGGATGATTTAAAACTTAGGAGTTCATAATTTACCCAGGTGGCTTGATCACTTCCATTTAAAAATAATACAGTCAGCTAGATCCAGAAATCATCTGTCCTATTAATATGGAAAAAGTTGGACACAGATTTGAATATACATCATTATTATTATTACAACTATGGGAGAGGGGATCCAATGTAAAAATCCTGCCAGGAAATATGTGACAGTGAATGAACAGGTATTTTCTTTGTACCTCTTCTCGCCATGGCTCTTGCTCACTTTCTGTAATGCTGGATTGTTTTGCAATTTTTTTAATCACATGTCTAGGATCATGTAATGATTTCACAGTCTTACATTCCCCTTTGGATTATGAAATCCAAACTGAATAGCTATTTCACAGTTTGTAAGATATGAAGTATGCATGCTCTTTCGGTCCTATGGGTCATATTTCAGGAAACATTTTAGATATATGACCAAAGATTTCGGCTCAAGCACTTTAATAAAAATGTTATGTATAATTGTGAAAACAGAAAACAGACTAAACACCCAGCAATAGAGAGATGAGTAAAATATAATGAAATCTTAAACATCCATTAAAAAAGTGATTTTTGCTAAAATTTAATAATGGGAAAATGCTCATGAAATAATACTTTTAAAATGCCTTTAATCCATATCTGCATGATGCTCAAAGTTGGAAAACCACAAAGAAACCCAGAAAAAAATAGGCCCAAATGTTATGTGTTGGAATTACAAGCAATAATTTTTTTCCCTCTTCTGTATTTGAGATTTTCCATTATGAGGGAATATTCCCTTTCAAGTAAAAAACAGAATCCTATTATTTGGGGGGAAATTTAATTTTAATTCATGTCCAAAGTCTAGTTGACCCGTCAGCCCATCTCTGAGGTTTGTCTGATCTCCTGTGTGCCAGTGGGCTCTTGGCCGTCCAGCTCTCTGGACACTGAGCCCCTGAGCCTTCTTCACGTGTGAGGCACTGTGGGGACTGGGTGTCTATTCTCCAGGGGCCCCTGCCTGCCCCTCCCTCCAGGGGACAGCTTCTTCATACTTCTGTCCCACAAAGTGTCTTACAGAGCATCTTACACGATCTACAGTTTTTAATAAGTAAAACTTATATGACAGAGTTATGATCTAAATACTCCTGAAGACATATTCTTGGCTATCATTTCCAAAGAGTATTTTTTTCTTGATAGAATATATCAATAGACATGCTACTAGTTTTTTAAAGATTGTGATTTTTAAACACCTGGGCGGCTCAGTTGGTTGAGTGTCTGGATTTGGCTCAGGTCATGATCTCACAGTTCATGAGTTCAAGCCCTGCATTGGGCTTGCTTCTGTCAGTGCAGAGCCCACTTTGGATCCTGTGTGCCCCTTGCTCTCTGTCCCCTCTCCCCCTGCGCGCGCACGCGCTCTCTCTCTCTCTCTCTCTCTCTCTCAAAAATAAACATTAAACTGTGGTAAAAGAAACATAATATAAAACAAGCATCTTAAGCATTTAAAACTTAAAAAAAATTTTTTTTTAATTTATTTTTATTTTTTTATTATTTTATTTTTGAGAGACAGAGACCGTGCGAGCAGGAGAGGGTCAGAGAGAGAGGGAGATACAGGATCTGAAGACAGGCTCTGGGCTCTGAGCTAGCTGTCAGCACAGAGCCTGATGCTGGACTTGAACCCATGAACCGTGAGATCATGACCTGAGCTGAAGTCAGACCCTTAACTGACTGAGCCACCCAGGTGCCCCTTAAAACTTTTTTAGATTATTTTTTAAAATTCCAGTGTAATTGACATATAGTATGATATTAGTTTCAGGTGTACAGTGTAGTGGTTCAACAACTCTATGCATTACTGAGTGCTCATTACGATAAGCATCACGCATTCACCCTTACCATCATTTACCCCCCTCTGGTAACCACGAGTTCTCTATATTGAAGAGTCTGTGGTGTGTGTGTGTTTGTTTTGTTTCTTAAATTCCAAAAATGAGTGAAATCATATGGTATTTGTCTTTCTCCGACTTATTTTGTTTAACATTATACTCTTTAGATCCATCCATATTGTTGTGAATGGTAAGGTTTTGCTCTTTTTGGTGGCTGAATAATATTCCATCGTATATGTATATCACAGCTTTTTTACTCGTTTTTTTTTTTAATGTTTTATTTATTTTTTTTGAGAGAGAGAGTCACCGAGCGTGAGCAGGGGAGGGTCAGAGACCAAGGGAGACAGAATCTGAAGCAGGCTCCAGGCTGTGAGCTAGCTGTCAGCACAGAGCCTGATGTGGGGTTCCAACCCACGAACTGAGAGATCATGACCTGAGCCGAAGTCGGATGCTTAACCGACTGAGCCACCCAGGCGCCCCTTTACTCATTTCTCTATTGAGGACACTTGGGCAACTCTGTAGTTAGGCTATTGTAAACCAGGCTGTAATAAACATAGGGGATGCATGTATCTTTTAAAATTCGTGTTTTTGTATTCTTTGGGTAAATATCTAGTCGTGGAATTACTGGATGGTTCTAGTTTTAGTTATTAAAGGAACCTCCGTGCTATTTTCCACAGCGGCTGTACTGGTCTGCGTTCCCACCATGGTGCGTGAGGGATCGTAAGCATGTGTAAGTGTACAGATCGGTCGGGTTAGTACAGTCACATCACACAGCCAGTCTCCAGAATTCTTTTCCAGACAGACCTGCAACTTTCTGGCTGAAGGTTGTTTTAGAATTAGAGATGGAGCGATTGAGGTCCAGAGGGATGTATGCCTCCAACAAGGTGGAAAACAAAAATGACAAAAGGATTAAGGGTGAAGAAAGGTCATCCAACATCTCACGTGTTTCTGTGCGGCCTGTGATGGGCGAAAACCTGCCCTGCATGTGGAAATGTTGGTGTGGGCTTCCAAGCCAGTGGTACAAGCCCTGGGCTTCCCTTCTGAGCCAGGACAGGAGGGGCAGGATCTCTCTCCTATTTCTGGCTAGTGTGTGGGCAGCTTATATCAGAGGACTGAACAGGGCCTTCTATACATTTTTGTCGAAGAGTAAGTGATCATTCTCCTTATTTATTTATTATGCTTTAAATTTATTTATTTATTTATTTTGAGGGAGAGAGTGAGCAGGGAAGGGCCGGGGGCGGGGAGCGGAAGAGGATTCCAAGCAGGCTTCGTGCTGCCAGTGTAGAACCTGATATGGGGCTTGAACCCACGAACCTTGAGATCATGACCTGCGCCGAAACCAAGAGTTGGATGGTTAACCGACTGATCCACCCACCCAGGCGCCCCATGAGGATTCTCCTCCCGACTTGGCTTCTTGTGGAAGGTCATCTCTTCACTCCTAATAAGTGAAATTGACCCTCAAGGTGCTGAAACCGATCGCTTCCAAGTTCTGCAGGCAAAATTGTCCCGAGGTTGCTCTAGGAATTTGTTTCTTTAAACTCCTAAATCTCCTGGACTGCAAATTTCAGGAGATGTTAAGTTGTGTCTACCTCCCTTCCCCCCCCCCCCCCCCCCCCCCCCCCCCCCCCCCCCCCCCCCCCCCCCCCCCGCCCAACTGGAGACTTGGTATGATTGGTACTTATTATTCAATCCTTAAATAGTGTTTCCTCACCATTTGGGCCTGGTCACTTTGCAGTTGGACTCCAGTCATCCTGTGTTCACAGATCTACAATTATTGCATTCCTTTCTTTCTTTCTTTTTTTTTTTTAATTTTTTGAGAGAGAGAGAGACCGAATCTGAAGCAGCTCCAGGCTCCAAGCTGTCAGCACAGAGCCTGACATGGGCTCTAACACCAGAGCTGTGAGATCATGACCTGAGCTGAAGTCGGACGCTCAACCAACTGAGCCACCCAGGTGCCCCCCAATTATTCCATTCTTAAAACCGCAAACTTGGAGTCTAGTCTGGAGGTTTGTAGCCTCTGAGCCAAGAATGGTTTTGACATTTTAAAAAGGTTCTAAAACAAGTAAAACCAAGCAGAACGATGAAGAAGAACAGGCAACAGCGGCCATATGTGGCCTGCAAAGCATGAAATATCTACTCTCTACTCCCTGGTCCTTTCCAGAATACTTTGTCAACAACTGGTTTTCCACCAGAACTGGAAGCACGGCCCCGGAAGACTTGGACCGCTACGAACATTTTCCTCTTGGGGCGCCTGGGTGGCTCAGTCGGTTAAGTGTCTGGCTTCAGCTCAGGTCATGATCTCGTGCTTTGTGGATTGGAGCCCTGTGTTGGGTTTTGTGCTCCCTCTCTGTGTCTCCCTCTCTCTCTCTCTGACCCTCCCCTGCTTGCGCTGTCTCTCAAAAATAAATAAAAAACATAAAAAAGAAAAGAACATTTTCCTCTTCTGTATTTCTTCTAGTTGTTTGACTTCTTTGCTGACTTTCCCACATTTTCTCTTCCTCTCTCCCCTCCCTCTAAAGAAATACAACCCGTCGGACCCTGCCTTTGCTTACGCACAGCTAACCCACGATGAGCTGATCCAGCTGGTCCTCAAGCAGAAGGAGACGATAAGCAAGAAGGAGTTCCAAGTCCGTGAGCTGGAAGACTACATTGACAACCTGCTCGTCAGGGTCATGGAAGAAACCCCCAACATCCTCCGAATCCCGGCTCAGGTCGGCAGAAAGGCGGGAAAGATGTGAATCGTTAGCCCATGGCACCGGGACTTCTTTGTGAGTTTGTTTCCACCGCTCCGGAGGTCAAGGACTCAGTATGCCTGATAACCGGCCCACAGGCTCAAAATCGCTATCTGTCTCCCTCGCGTGTTATCTGGCAAGAGTCCGTTCTACCAGTTGAAACCAGGTTAATGATTACAATGAATCTTTTACTGTATGTTCCCAGGGTTTTATTTTTAAATGCCACCGTGCCTTTGACTATACTGTAAATATTTTATTCTCTGATCAGAGACGTGGTCATAACATCTGCTCCTGGCCCAGAGATTCACATGGCACAGGGGATATTCATGTATTTAACATTGGGACAATGTTCTTTCTTTGATGCTGAAATCTAAAAATATGTGCCCCTCCCCCCAAGTCAGTAAAGCATGGGGTGAAAGGAGAAGGCCCGTGTGGTTGATGTTGAGTTAACACACTTGCTTGGCTTTCGAGTAGCTCAGCATGGTTCTCTGGCACTACATTTTGATACTGTGTGAACTTCCGGCTGCTTCCACTTGGGCTTGTTGATTTGACTGAAGCAGGGGAGTTCAGTGCCTTGTAGACTTTGAACAAGCTGCCTTTTCTAAACATCAGCTACCACTACTCTCTTGCCTTACAATGTGCTCCTTATCAATGCGTAGGGCCTGTCCTAGAGACGTGAGAAGTAGATTAGGGAATTAGGGAGTCACTTTGCACTCATTTAATGGGGTTGGTCAAAGTCTCATGATAGCCGGGTTCCTGCTGGCTGGAGTGGCCTCCTCGGAGCCTGATAAGGGATGAATGACCCATGCACTTGCTAAAATGGTTCCGCCAGGTATGGAATGATTTTAGTAGGGCTCCTTTGGCCTCTGCTTGGCCACCTGCTTTCCTCGGCAGTACTTCCTGACATTTCTCCTGCCTTATCATAAAATGATGAAGAGCAAGAAGGTAACACTTAGTTTTAGTTTGCTGTATTTTTAAATCTAGGAGAATACCCATATATTTTTTTTAGCCTGGGACATGCCTTCACTAATAGCACCCAGTTCCGGTCCTTCAGATAGTTTCATTGTTTGGAACCTAAGACTAGAATTCGAATATTTCTGTGTTGGTCAGTTTCCTCTCATGGTTGTGACAGGATCTTATCAAATCTTGACCTCTCTCCTAGGGGAAGAATATCGCCCTGCTAGCGCGGTGGGCGGGGCTTGAGGATTTGGGGTTGGGATCCCTTCTCTGTCCTTATTCTATGGAGGTTAAGAGGCAACATGATTTTGGCAGCGGAACTCCTTTTCAGGATTGCGTTTGCTGCCATGTCAGTTTTCTCGGAGCACTTTAATCTGAAGGATGATGCTGTAACTTGATTTCTCGAATTAGCTTTTAATGATCTTTAGCTATTTTATTTAATACTCTCTTACAGTCATGGGGCCCACTGTAAGCCTCTCAGATGCCTTGTATTTTGTAGTGCTACGAAAACCATATATAAAGAGAACCATATATTCCACTTGAACTCTGAAAATGTATATATTTGTTCTGCAATATATATTTTTTACTTAATGTATTTTGACTGTGATAACCCCTGTATTGGGGGCAGGCGTGGTCTGAATTGCTCCTTGAAGGGCTGGTGTGGAGACCTGCATTGCTCACGAGAAGTGATTGGTCTGGAGGTCATCCGCTGCTAGGACCTCGGGTACATAAGTGACTTGGTCAGTGTTCGAGAGGGACGTCTGGGGAGAGGAGTGACTTCCTGTGCTCTCAAACGCCACTTGGGAACTCTGGAGAATGAAGGACAATTTACTTCAAGGGTGTCTGGGTTCTACCCGTGCTGGAAAAACCCCTAATTCATAGCATTCCTGCACCTCCCAAAGTAGGTCACCTGGAGGTCATTAGTAAATGTTTTCAGGAC
Organism: Suricata suricatta; assembly: GCF_006229205.1. NCBI lineage: Eukaryota > Metazoa > Chordata > Mammalia > Carnivora > Herpestidae > Suricata > Suricata suricatta. Next base: position 32,795,254 of record NC_043700.1, on the reverse strand, counting down.
CCTACTTTGGGGGAGAATTTTATCTAGGAAAAACGTTAGTCTGCTCTGAGCCATTAGCAGGGGTCGGTGAATCAGAGCATCAGAGCTCCTCTAACTGGCTCAAGTTGGGGGGGGGGGGCGGGGCACACACCCATGTTCACAGGAGACTTGGGACCCGCCTCCAGCTGCTGTAAACGCTGACCCTGCCGACGGACACTGTGAGGAAGCTGGGGAAGCCAGAGCAGCCCTCCTCCTGGCCTTGCCCGGCTGCCTCCAGAAAGAGCAGCCAGGACTTCCGGGAAGCATCCAATTCAATACCAAACCCCTTGCAGTGAACTGCAGTTGGAGGTCAGATTCCTGAAAAGATGTCAGTCCTTTGCCCTACTGCTTGCTCTTATCTCACTGCTCGGACCTTGACAGGCTTCTTGGGCCTCCGTCTGACTCCCGTGTGTTAGCCACCTCAGGTAGCAGAATGGAGGAGCAAGAAAGTCTGCCCTTTGCCGCTCCTGAGTGGAGAGGCGTGTGCACGGATGGGGGATGGGCGTACGTGTGCAGTTTCCAGCTTTGCTAACAAGCGGGCGCTCGAAGGGCAGAGAGGAGGGAAGATCTATGAGGCTCAGCCACTTGCTGTGTTGAAGGCCAGAGGCAACCTGCTGTTCAGTTAGTCAAGATCTTCCCTCCCTGGGTCCTTTTTCCCAATTGACCTTTTTATTTTCTTTCTGAGAACTACTAATTAGTGATCCCTCAAGGCTGAAAGATTAACTGCCGTAGGTGGAGAACTTAACCTCCTGCTAGTCACATCAGCCTCAACTCTGCTTTCTCTTTCCCAGTGAGCTACTAACTTGACCTCTTCCTCCCTCTGATTGAAGGATTGGGTGCCGCGTTTTTGGATTATAAACCTATTCCTACCTTGTTACTTCAGGAATTTTTAGCTTTGGTTTTGTTATTAAGAAGTAACCTAAAATTTCTACAACACTAAATAAAATGGTACTACCTTTCAAAGATTTGTGTCTGTACTTTTGTGTGGGTGCAACAAAACTGTCTTCTATCTTCCAGAAAACCGTTCTTGGGGAGTGAACAGTGTTCTCACCCCCATGAGGGTCTCACACCTGGATTCCTGTGGCTTTCACCTTGCCTGCTGCCCAGAGGTCCCAATGCCCTTTCTCCTGGAGAGGATGGGACATCTCTGACTCCTTCCCTACAACATGCCCCTCAACGTGGCCTGCAGGGACCGTGGCACTAACCAGAAGGACATCATTTGAATTTTCTATCCCCACTACTGAAAGCTGCCACCTGTCCCTCAGCACTGGGCACTTTTGGCTGAATGTATGAGCGAGGTCCCTTCCTTGATTCCCCCCCCCAACCCCCAGTGATTTGCTAGAGGGTGAAGGCCTCATTGCAGGGACGTGATTTGAATTCATACTGCGTTCACACTGACCCAAATCTGGGAGCCAAATCCCTGGTGCAGTCAACTTGGTTTATTCATTTCTGGATAAAGGGTAGTAGGGAAGCACAGGGAATCTTCTCCTGAGCTCAGGTCTCCCGGAAGTCTGAGCCTTTCCTGATGAGAGGCCATCTGCCTCCCAACCATAGTCCATGCTCCAAGGGCCCCTACCTCTTGAAAGGGAGGAGATGCTTTTTCTTGCCCTGTGATAAAAGTCACACTATGGAGGGACAGAGGCAGGCAGTACCTGTGAAGCACCCCCCCACCCCGGGTGGGATGTGGGAGCTCCCCTGAAGGCCTCCCTGGCTACCCCAACTGGCTGTCAGTGGCGGGGCCACCTTGTAAAGTGATATGAAAGCAACTGGTCCTATAACACAGCCCTCCAGGTTCGATTTAAGAAAACAAAAGCAACAAAAAAACCTTCTGGAAGGAGAGTCTTAGGGAAGGAAAGTTTCATTATGCAAATGACCCGAACTGTTCCCTCTGAGATCCTCCACTTCTTGCCTTTGCAGTTCTCTCTGGTCCCCACTGCGGCTGCCAGGCCCAGCCCGCGGGGGCAGGCTGCTGTGGCTTTCAAACTCTGGGCCACGGAGGGACACAACTCTTTCTCTGAAGTCTCCTTAGTTTAGCTGCTAATAATGAAAAGTTTAAAAAAACAAACCCAGGAAAGTGCAGAGAATGATTGCAGGATATATGAACAGCATAGAACTTTCCCAAATCCAGGATTCTGAGCTGAAGGAAGTCCAGGCCCCCCTGAACCCTGCGAGCTTGGGGGACATCCGCCAGGCGGCTGCAGGTCCTCACCTTGGCTTCTCAGTTGGTGTGACGTCTCTCCTGTCCTGCCTCTACGTGGTGTCACTTCCTTTCCCCACGCTCCCGTGTCTGCTCATCAGGCCTGTAGATTTTTCTAAGCAATGTCCTACAGGCTTATGCCTGGAACAAAAGAAATCCTAAGCTCCCCACCACCAAGAAGTAACTAACTAACCACTGTTATTCTGATTCTTTGTCCTGCCATTTCCCCCCCTCATACAAACAGATAGATATACTGTATTTCCTTAAGAACGGTAATTTGGATTTTCTTTTTTTCCTTTAATTGAGGTGTAGTTGACCTACAATATTATATTTGCTTCAGGTGCACAACCTCGTGATTTGACGTTTATATACATTAGGAAGTGATCACCGGGGTCCCACTCTTCTGGTATTCACTAGACTCCTGTTGCATCCTTGTGTCTTTAGATATCTTTATTCACTTTTTTAAATGTTTATTTTTGAGAGAAAGAGGGACAGAGCATGAGTGCGGGGAGGGGCAGAGCAAGAGAGGGAGACACAGAATCAAAAGCAGGTTCCAGGCTCTGAGCTGTCAGCACAGCCCAATGCGGGATCATGACCTGAGCGGAAGTCCGATGCTTCACTGACTGAGTCACCCAGGAGCCGTAGATACACTTTAAAAAGAAGATGGGAACACAGGAAGCACAGACTGCTTTGAACACTTCTGCAAACCTTTGATACTGTTCTGCAACAAGGACAGATAGTGATTCTGGGGGAGAACGTGCCCCAGCTGACTACCCCTCCCCCCCCTGAAACACACCCCCCCCCCACATGCGCGCGCGCACGCGGAAGCCGCTTGGGGGATGCAGACACAATCCAGGTTCCTTATGTCTCCGCTTATCATCGCGGCTGCCTCTGGACCAGAATAAGCCCTTGCTGGGGAAGCACCTCGCCCCCACCTCCCGTGGAAACCGGTCATTTACAGGGTGTGGCTCTGACTGTTTAACCACGGCCCAGACACCAGCACAGGCTGCTTGAACCCAAGGTCTACCGGCGAATGGATCCAGTTCGAAGCTTCTCTTCAGGTGTTCTCTTTGGAGCTCTGCCATCTTGCCCTGGGGGGAAGCCAGGAGCTTTCATTTCACATTCCAAACAGGCTTCTTGAGCTCTGCAGAACACAAACCTGAGCCCTGGAAATAGTCCCGTTGATAAGCCCTCAGAGGAGAGAGAAAGCTGTTGCCTTTGCACGTAAAGTGCCCTTCGCGCTGAGCTTTGACGGCAGAAGCATTTTTGCATTAAGCATTGGCGTTAGTACTAATCACTAAGTACTGAAAGGTACTATTTCTAATTCTCATCAAGGTAGATAATATTTCCATTGAGCAGAGGAGGATATTTTAGTGCCCCTAGGGTGGCACTGTGAGTAGTTAAGATTCAGGGCACCTGGTGGCTCAGTTAGTTCAGCGTCCAACTCTTGATTTCAGCACAGGTCACAATCTCTGGTCTGTGAGATCGAGCCCTGCATCTGGCTTTGCACTGATAGTGCTGACCCTGCTTGGGATTCTCTCTCTGCCTCTCCCTCCCTCCCTTTGTCTCTCAAAAATAAGTAAATAAAAGAAAAAGTAAAAAAAAAACAGATTTGAACTCCTTGTCTGTGTGACCTGGAGGTCTAGAACAGGGGTCAATAAATATGGCCTGCCTCCTGTTTTTATACGGCCCTCAAGGCAAGAATGATTTTTTTTTTAAAACAAAATGACTAAGTCTGGAGATGTAATGTATAGAGTGATGGGCATAGTCAATGACACCACACCAAATACTGAAATTCTTACCATTTTTATGGTATTTAAAAAAATGTTTTATTTATTTTTGAGAGAGAGAGAGACAGCGTGAGCGGGGGGGGGGGGCGCGGGGGGGGTCAGAGAAAGAGGGAGACACAGAATCCGAAGCAGGCTCCAGGCTCTGAGTTAGCTGTCAGCACAGAGCCCGATGTGGGGCTCGAACCCACGAACTGCGAGATCATGACCTGAGCCGAAGTTGGATGCTTAATCCACTTAGCTACTCAGGTGCCCCGCATTTATTTTTAACAACAACAACAAAAAATCAAAATAACAGTATTTCATGACACATGAAAATTACATGAAATTCCAAAGTCAGTGTCCACAGAGTTCTGCTGGAGCACAGCCGTGCTCAGTTGCTCACGTAATTGTCTATGGCCGCTTCCACGTTGTAAAAGCAGATGTGAGGAGCCGTAGCAGAGACCTTATCATCCGCCAAACCTAAGTATTTGCTATTTGGCCCTTTCCAGGAAGAGTTTGCTAACCCCTGGTCTGGGATCACTTTGGGACTTTGGGAGCCAAGGAGACAATGTTCTAATTCTCTTGGGATCCTGGAGGATTGGAGCAGGCAGGGGAAGTGGTGTGACTCAGTTTCCCCTCAGGATGGGGCCAGCTATTGCGCAGCCTCCCTCAGGAGGGAGGTTCCCGGTAGGTAAGCTGATGGGCACCTGTGCTCGCTTTCTGTGCAGCCCATGAGGGCTTGTGACCGCCTTTACAGGTATCAGACGCCTTTGTTCCCAGGAGTTCAAGAAATTGAACCCATTTATCCTCAGCCCAGGAAAGACAAAGTGTGTAGTGGGGATGGAATAAACACTGCAAAAGGGGGAAGTGGATACGAGCAAAGGAAGTTAGTTGGCACCAGGATTTAGGTAGTTCATGCCACAGGCATGTCTCACTGTGAGGGGTGGATGAGTGTCCGACGAAGAGTTGAGGTGATGGTAAGGAAATCCAGTCAGAAAGACTCACCAGCCCGAGGCAGCTGCCACCAGGCTTAGTGTGACAGGAGAGCATGTCCTCAGGGCTCAGAGTGAAACTGGCTTAGAGTGACAAGGTTTCAGTCAACTAAGCTGGGAGGAGCCCAGGAGTGAGGCCGGATTAAGGACCGTGGCGGCCCAGCTCTCCCTGGCTACTTGTTCTAGATTAGAATCACCTTGCCTCCGAGAAGTTTAGTGGATCTGTTGCTTCTGTCAGGCCCCGCCCCCCGCCCGACAGGTGTTCACAGGAGTTGACTAGCTTTTCACTGAATGCCAGCCCTCAGTGCAGATGATGCCTGCTGGACACACGGACGTCAAAGCCACGTCATTCCCACAAAGACTTGCAATCAAAGGGAGAGCCAGACGGGCAAACGACTAGTAGAATACACACAGCTAACTGAAGGAGGACTCGTGAGAGTTTCCTTCAGATCCCACAGCATCAATGTCTTCCTCTTCCCTCTCCTCCCTGGACAGAACTGTGGCTTAAGGTCAGTATTTCACATGTGGACCATGGCTGGGTCAGCCATTCCAAAAGCCTCCCCTCCCCAACAGCCTCCCCTTCCAAGTAGCCTTCTACTCGAATCCACACATTCTGGGCACTCGACATTCTAGAAGCCTGTGTGCCAGGCACCATGTGGGCACTGTTCATACAGAGACAAGAAACATGGTTCCAGTTTCACAGGCCGGTGGGAGGGGTGGCGTGGGGCAGAGGGGTTTGAGGAGCATCTGGTACGCAGACCATCACTATCACTGAATGATGGTAGCTCTTAGAAGAGTCTATGGCAGCAGGAAGGGCAGCACTAGGATTTGTGTAGGTACTAATTTCCAGAGAAAGGCAAATAAATTGACTTCTTCTTTAGAAAGTGGAGAACTCCAGACTTACAAGCCTTAAATTTCTTTTTGTAAATTTTAAGTACAATCTACCCCGCAACATGGGACCCAAACTCAGGACCCCAAGAGTTGCATGCTCTACCGACGGAGCCAGCCAGGCACCCCTGGACTTCCAGGTCTTACTAGAGTGCGCCATCTTCTGGTCTGGGTCGTGCCCATCTCCCATCTCCCAGCCTGTTTGTCTGAGGGCCAAGCCCTTAGGGTAATTACACACTTGCAACTGGAAAAGAGAATCACTCCCCTACCCCTTAGAGGTGCTGGTTGGAGCATCGTAAAACCGCTCTTCCACTTTACTAAGAGTAATGTTGGGAAAAGGAGAATTATAAGGCGTCTCTCCTGGGTAGAAGACGCTAGTGAAATCCCACTTTAAAAAATGTAGTTAGGTTCAAGATCTGCACAACATTGGGGCTGAGAGGAGTCTGATGCTGTTCTGTGTGGTAATGTAAAGAACCACTCCCGAAGCAATTATGTTGCTTTTAGGAACATACTTCTCCACCCCAGGAGGAATATCGACTTATTGTCTAAAACTCTGGCAGATGTCTCTGAGGGGTCTGTCTCAGTATTTATCTGCTGGACAGCCAGAAGTAAATCCTTACCACATACCTCGTACTAGGGGGCAAGTCTAAAACAGAGGAGACTTTGAATGCCAGTGGCCACCCAAATCTATTATGCGGAAGCCCCCTTGGGGTGTGGGGCTATAGTAATTCAAATGTAAGGGAATGAGCTGTTGGGACTATTGCATCTCGGGTTGGGGGGAGGGGTGAATGTTCCAGTGTGATTAAGTCCTGTGGTAGTAGATGGGACTTCTCTAAAAAGAAGTTCTCATGCTCTAAGAAAGCAATCTCTTGGGGATGGGGTGGTGTATTTAAGTATAAACATCAAGGAAAGAAACTGGAAAAGAAGGGGCTGACAGCTTTTGAAGGTATTTTGGTTTGGTTGTTTTTTAAATTTAATAATAATAATTATTACTATTTTTCTTTTGAGAGAGATAGAGCCAGTAGGGGTGGGAAAAAGGGAGGGGTAGAGTCTTAAGCACGCCCCACAGGTGTGGGAGCCCAACACAGGTTCCCTTTCACTGCCATGAGATCATGACCGTGAGACCATGATCATGAGATCATGACCTGGGCCAAAATCAAGAGTCAGAAGCTCAACCAACTGAGCCACCCAGGCACCCCTGGTTTGGTTGCTTTTTAAATACTTACCTCTTGGACTGGGAGGAGAGTCTTACGAACTTTCCCATATTACAAATATACTTTTCATTTATGTTACAATCACCTTCAGGCCCTCCACCCTTCAGCAAGGAGCATAAAAGGGCCTTGTGATACTGGTGTGGAAAACGAGAAAATGGGAGTCTGGCTGCTTTGTGCTCACAGGTCAACTGACAACTAGTCAGCGGGACAGCAGGCTAGTAGCCCAGGGAGATCCGAGGTGCAGGAAATTCTGTTGTGCAGTAGTGGGGAGGTGGGGAGGGTGACGGAACAGCTGTGAGCAGAGGGGAGGAGCTTGTGAGCCAGAGGGGCTTCTGTTGAACCGACAATCCTTGTAAGGCACAGCCCCCCTTTCCCAACTTATACTAAAAGTAAACAACACTTGAAGCAGACAAAGCTGATGCTTGGGTTATAGATAATGTGCAATCTTTGTGTCAGAGATGCCCTGTTCCCCACTGTGGTCCGGGAACTCACAATCTCATTAGCATTACAGAGAATCCTCTGGACCTGACTGCTGATTATAGCTCTTTCAAAAGAACCTAGAGCCCTGTCCCATCAGATCCCTTTCTTTTTTGAGGCTCAAATTCTTTGACATCCCTCTGGTACATGATCACTGTATTGTCTGTCTCTTCAGACTAGTAAGCTCCATTTTTTATTTTGAAATCTTTTCGGTTCTAGGACTCATAATTTATTAGTCTTCTAAGGAAGGCAACTGTTTCTTATAGCCTGTAAGCTGTATCTTATTCCTCAAGCGAGAATCCCAATTTGTTAAGGGGCTGACAAAACATCCATATTCCTCATTTCATTCTGTGCAGGAACTGTCCAAACATTTTCTGTTCTCAGGGGAAAGTGATGATCTTACCTTCTGTCCCCAAACCGCAATGTAAGGTTGAAATTAAGCGCAGAACAGTTCCTAAAATCTGCGGATGCCAGGAGCCTAGTTCTCCACTGTCCGCCTGAGAAACAGTCTCCACACACACTTTAGGCGCTTTCTGTGATGACTCCCATCTGTTTTCTTGGAGTCATATGGACAGACTTCGGTGGTCCTTGTCATTTAACTCAACTCTCTTATCTTTCAGACACAACTGATCAAATCTTTCAAGCATTAAAATCTTTATTCTTAATGATTCTTAATGAGTACGATTAGGTGACTCTTTTGGCAACTTTTAATTTATATTCAAATATAACATACATAATTTTAAGTTTGCTAGCTTGGTTTCTGTGATAGTATCACTAAAGGCACAATTTTGCTCCAGAGCCTTTGAGTTATACTGTACCAAGCTAGGAACTCAGAATCTTGGCATATCTTAAAATTCAGCTTTTAAAAACATCTACATCTGCTCAAACCCTCCAGTTTGCCCAAAGCATCATCACTCCATATTCTTTCACTCTCAACTCCCTCAGATGTTCCTTGCCTAGTCTCTGAAAGCATTTGAGTTTGCCACTCTGGTGTGTTTTTTTTTTTTTTTTAATGTTTATTTGATTTTGAGAGAGGGAGGGAGAGAGGGAGAGAGGGAGAGAGGGAGAGAGGGAGAGAGAGAGAGAGAGAGAGAGAGAGAGAGAGAGAGAGAGAGGAGAGAAGAGACAGCAAGCTTGAGCAGGAGAGAGGCAGAGAGAGACGGAGACACAGAATATGAAGCTGGCTTCAGGCTCTGAAGCACAGTGCCTGACATGGGGCTTGAACCCACCAATCAGGAGATCATGACCTGAGCCAAAGTTGGACGGTTAACTGACTGAGCCACTCAAGCGCCCCTTGCCACTCTTGATTTTAATTCGGTTCCTTCATTCTATAGTTGAGAAAAATAAACCGCAGAGAGACGAAACAACTTGCCTGGGAAAGCCACTCTGGAGAATAGAACACAACTTCCTGCTCTCTCCCCAAACTTTGTCCTATGGCCAAAATCAACATTTGTTACCAAAGAAAGCAGAAAATCTACAATTCCTCAAGCATTTCAGAAATTAGAGTTGTCTGAGAATGGTAACAACTCCTTGTCTGTTATGTGTGTCCACGTAGGGAAAAATTTCACCTAAACTGAACGCCCTAGTCTGGCCCACTCAAACTGACCACAAGCGCCCGAGAAGGCGAAGACGCGGTCCATACCAGGAACCTCCTCTCCTAGCTCACGTTTCTACCCGAGCCCCCAGAGAACAGACCGGAAGTGGTGCGCCGCCGGCGTAGAGAACTACCCATGTAAGCCGCGTTTGCTCTGGCCGGAAGAGAAAGGTGCAGCGCTTAGAAGGCTCCCCTCCTAGTTCCGGCTTCTGTACTGTTGCGGACGTAGGAGTGGATACCTGAAAGTATCCGAGACGCTGGGTTGTGACATGCCGGGCGGAGGCCAGTGCCCCGATTGCGGCTCCACGGAGCTCGTGGAAGACTCTCACTATTCGCAGAGCCAGCTGGTGTGCTCAGACTGTGGCTGCGTGGTCACCGAGGGAGTCCTTACTACCACCTTCAGCGACGAGGGCAACCTCCGAGGTATCTGTGTCGGCCTTTCCAGGGCCGTGGGTATAGCCTGGGGTGGTGGAGGGATTGACATCCGATTCCTCTTATTCCTCTCTCGCCCTCTCGATGTCACGTGTACACTTAACTACTGGAGAAAGTGACCTGAAGTGAGTGAGTGAGCTGCAGGAGGTCAGGGACTGCCATTCATCTGTGTTTTTCCAGCACCTGGTATGGTATCTGGTATATTTAGGTCTAATAAACGTCGGCCAAATGACACAAAGAGAGAAATAAAGTTTCACTCAGTTTACCTAGTCTGGGTGTGATGGAAGGATTGTGGGTCAATTCTTTACAATACGGACGAAATATTAGCTGGAGGAGCCTTTCGCAGTAATTGACAAAAATGTTTTCTTTTTTCCCTTTCTGGGTTCCTGACCAGTGCAGCCCTCAAAATCAGAAGTCAGGAAAATTTCCTGGATTCGATATACAGACGGGATGGCTGCAAATTTGGAACACTTGAAGCCACTTTAGTGCAGTCTCTGTATTTGCTACTGCTTGTGAACATAGAAAACCAGATGGACTTTTATTTATTTTATTTAAAAAAATGTTTTAAGGTTTATTTATTTTTGAGAGAGTGGCAGAGTTCTAGTGGGGAAGGGGCAGAGAGAGAGGGAGACACAGAATCGGAAGCAGGCTCCAGGCTACGATGAGCTGTCAGCACAGAGCCTGATGTGGGGCATGAACCCACGAACAATGAGATCATGACCTGAGCCGAAGTCAGAGGCTCAACCGACTGAGCCACTAGGTGCCCTCAGATGGACTTTTAATGTGCAAAAATGGGCACCTTCATTAGAGTAGAACCCTAATGATACGAATTCTCCCTGGGTTTGTGTGGGGGGAGGCCAGGGGTGTGGTGAATAAAAGCTAAACAAAGCTATGTGTTGTTCCTTATCTTACAGAAGTAACATATTCCCGAAGCACAGGGGAAAACGATGGAGTTAGCCGCAGCCAGCAACGAGGTGAGAATCAACCTTTTATGATACAGTGACCTTAAAGAAAACTCTTCTGATGGTCCAGCCCATCCTCTTGCTTTTCCTGTTTTCAGCATTATTGTGTGGAGTAGAGTAGAAGAGAATGATAGTCTGAGATAAAGGACAGAGATGGTTCTAAGAAAGGTAGCAATTCAGTACACAGTGTGGGTTTGTCAGGGGTATGTTAGAGATCGATTCAGGCATCCCAGAGCACACTTTGGCTTGGCTCTGAATCAGACCAGCTCCTAAAGAGTGGTGGATTGAAATGTGACTTGTGTCTTTAGAATGACTCACCAAGTGCCACTTTTGTTATTGTAGAAAAGCCCATAATTTGGGCATCTGATATGGGAGGTGAGCTCAGCAGAAATTGCTAAGAGCCACACAGTAGCGCCTCTGACCCCCCTGACTCTGGCTGTGGGCTTTCTTAGGGCTCCGCCGCGTGAGAGACCTCTGTCGGGTTCTGCAGCTGCCATCGACATTCGAGGACACGGCTGTCGCCTACTACCAGCAGGCGTACCGGCACTCTGGGATCCGCGCTGCCAGGCTGCAGAAGAAGGAGGTGCTAGTGGGGTGCTGTGTCTTAATCACCTGCCGACAGCATAACTGGCCCCTGACCATGGGGACCATCTGCACCCTGCTGTATGCAGACCTGGATGTGTTTTCTGGCACCTACATGCAGATAGTCAAACTCCTGGGCCTGGATGTGCCATCGCTGTGCTTGGCAGACCTGGTGAAAACCTACTGTAGCAGGTACCTGCCTACTGGGAAGCCCGGGGTGGCAGGGATCCTTAGACCTGAATCCTTTTACCTCTGGCTGTCACTTTCTCATCAAAGTGCATCTAAAGGGATTGGGAGAGAAAGCAGTTCTCTCTCCCTCGTGCTCTTGCATCCTCTCTTCCTAGTACTTCCTAATAAAGCTAACTCCATTTTACATTTCTCAGCTGTTAGGCATTTCCAAACCCCTTTGCCTTCACTGCATCCTAATTACGTAGGCAGTGCAAGTATTAGCCTTGGCCCCGGGCTGCCGAGTTGCGGCTCTCAATGCTGTGCGTGGCCTGCTTGGCCGTCTGCCCTGCTTCGGCAGGATCATACCTGCAAGTGGAGGGGACGAGATGTTAGTGACGGGGCCAGGAGTAGAAGCCACTGCTTTTTTTTTGTTAAATTTTAAGGAGCTACGTTCTTTTTCTTTTTTTTTTTTTTTCTGAAAAATAAAGCAGAAGGCAAAGGCTACCAGTGGCAAGGTGTGTTGGGTTTGCTTGGTTACTTCCTAGCCGGATGACTGTGGGCCAGATTTTTAACTGTAAATGCACATAACGGGGTGTAGAGGGGACGAAAGGAGAACGTGTATAAAGTGCTCAGAATTATAAAAATGTTGGCTTCCCTCCACAGTCTCCTGCCCTTCACCTGTCTCCTCTCAGCACCTATGTAAACTGGCCCCCCCCACCCACAAGGACAGAACGGCTTGCCCACCTAGGGGGTGGGTGGCTTTTCTTCACCTGGGGAAAGCAGTCCCCTCCCCCATGGGCACCGAGACCCAGCTCTCTCCTTTTGGTCATTGCAGCTTCAAACTGTTCCAAGCCTCCCCGTCGGTGCCAGCCACATACGTGGAAGACAAAGAGAAGATGATGTCGCGAACACTGCAGTTGGTGGAGCTGGCAGACGAGACGTGGCTGGTGACCGGGCGGCACCCCTTGCCCGTCATCACCGCTGCTGCATTCCTGGCTTGGCAGTCGCTGCAGCCGTCGCATCGGCTGGCGTGCTCCCTGGCCCGCTTCTGTAAGGTGGCGAACGTGGAGCTGCCCTGCCCCGCGCCCTCCCGCTTGCAGGAGCTGGTGGCCGTGCTGCTGCGGATGGCCGAGCAGCTGGCCTGGCTGCGCGTCCTGCAGCTCGACAAGCGCTCGGTGGTGAAGCACATTGGCGACCTTCTCCAGCACCGCCACACGTTGGTCCGCAAGGCCTTTCGAGATGGACCGGAGGGGCTGGAGGCCGGGGAAGAGGAGGAACCTCGGGAACAGTGCCAGGGGCCAGGGCAGGGAAAAGAGGTGGCCAGGAGTCCCTTTGGTTTGCCTGCGGGGAAGCGGCTGGCCGGTCCTGCCCTTCTCCTCCCACCTTGCATGTTGAAGCCCCCAAAGCGAGTGTGCCCCCCACCCCCAGTCTCCACAGTCACCGGAGATGAGAACATATCTGATAGTGAAATAGAGCAGTATTTGCGTACCCCTCAGGAAGTTAAGGACTTCGAAAAAGCTCAGGCTGCAAGAGAGGCTGCCAAGAGTGTTTCTAACCCTGATGTGCAGGCGGGGCAGGGGTAAGAAGTGGGGGGCACACCACCACATTCTGACAGCTGCTTCATAATCAGCCTGTCCTCTCTGGAGAAATCAGCATGTGTGAGTTCTGTTGGAAGGAACCAAGAGACTCTGCAGTTACTCAGACCCTGGGTCCTGGAGTAGCAGTTGGGAGCAGGGCAGAGACAATTGGATTGGAGGGACCCCCATCCCTTGGTCCTGGAGAAGTTGTCCCTTTGTATTACATGGGATGGCCTTCCTCCTAGACTGGTTGGGGGGGGGGGTGTTAGGCTTTCTCCTGGTTTGAGTTGGGTACAGTGCTGCTGCTGGTGCGGAGCTGGTAGTGGTGTTTCAAGTGGCATCGGCCCCCAGGGGACAGGAACTGCACAACTCTGGGCCCCGTGACCACCAGTAGGCACTGATGGGTTCTTGTGTACGGGGTCACGAAATCCTCTACCTCATAACAAAAGGACCGTGGGTGGACTAAAGTTATAGCTCAAGGGCTTTGCAAAATTTTAATATATTAAAACAAGAGGCATCTGCTAGAAAACATTCTATTGTATAAAACTCAAGCTTTTAAAAACATGTTTTCTTTGGCACTTTTCATCCCCACCCTCCCTTTTCCCCAGCGCATTGCAAAAGCTCTCCAGTGCTAAGGCATCGGCAGGGCGTGTAATCAGCGGCCAGCGAATGTGGAAGAATAATACGAAGCTTTTTTTTTTTCTTTTTGTCTAGTATTGTCTGTGCAGCAAGCATAAATAACAGGATTCTTCCCAAGGGGTGTGGGGTTACTCCCCTCCCTTCTGTCTTTTGCCTTAGTGATCAGGCTGCAGTGACATGGACACTGGGAGGGGACCTAGACCAGATCTTGTTTTCCTGTCTTCGCCAGGCCCACACTTCCCTCCACTTTCATTGGGTCCTGTAGTAAAAGGCTGGTGGTGATGGCTTTTTAGGTTGGGGGGAAATATGGGTGCTGGTGTTTAAAAGTAGTGAAGGCACAGGCCTCAGGTGAGCTGCAGGGACCCTACCTGATAGCTTGGGGGATTTAGCTTGGGACTCTGAGACAGGAAGCCAGTTTGATGTTTGGGAGGCTTCTCCCTAACCTACCTAGACATCAGTTCCTGGACTGATCAGCCTCAGGGAGGTGGAAAGTGCTTCTCATCCCTGTGGTGTAGGAAGGCTGAGATGGGGGATGTGGGTCCTGGAACAATAAGTGCTTCTCCAGTGCCACCTGCAGCCTTGTGGTGGGGCCTCTCTCCTGAGCACAGTTTATAGGGCCAGGTTTAGGGCGTGATTGCCTTCAGCTCCAGGTCTAAGCACTACTGCTCTCTACTTCCCTCTGATCCTGCCCAGGCATCTGGCAGAGTCAGCTCCTCAGGGGTAGGGCCGTGGCTTTGTCCTGAGATGCCACCTCTAGAGCCCTGCTGTGTGGTTGGTGGACCACTCCTGTGGGAAGTGTCCCACGGTCCCTGATTGTGCGCACGTTCCTCCTGCCCCCGCCTCCTTCCCTAGCACTCCATCTCCAGAACTGCTTTCTCACGGTTCTACCTTCTTTTGCATAGTTTCTCTTAAAAGCAGCACCTCTGGGTCCTGGTCACTTGACTCAACTGCTAGGCTGGCCCCCTAGTTGGCCAAGAGCAGGGTGGGAGACAGGATCTAGGCACAGATGGCTGACCCCAGAGGAGGGCAGTGAGGAGAGAACCCTGTTCTCAAGCTCCTGTCATCTGTGACTTCCCGATCAGGCAGATCCGCCTGGAAGGCTGGGTGGATAAGCTGTGGGGAGTACCTAAGGAGGAGCCCACCCCGGGGCTGTGCAGGGGCAGCCTCCCACTCCACAGGCTGACAGGACCTCTCCCCGCTCCCCCCTCCCCTGGACGGCACCGTTTGACTGCCACAACCAGCCTGGGCCGGGACGGAAATGTATCATGCCTGTGGTCCTGGGATTGTCGCTATTCCCAGAGGGACGGCCGTCTTGGCGGTGGCAGGCCTCCGCCTGCCGTTTTCCCGGCCTCCAGGACTAAAGCTAGTGTGCCCAGCCGCAGCCGTTGGCCCCTCTGCCTCAAACCCGTTGACGTACCGGTTGACGTCGTTGAGGGTCCCCCAGCAGCCTGGGTGACGGGGCCGCGTGGCCAGCCTGTCCTACAGCGTCGCCCGCCCCCGCCCTAGACGGTGGTCTCGCTTTTCCAGAGGCCCGTCTTCATGCAGGCTCCTCCGACCGCCTCCGCGCCCGCCATGGTGATGTCGTCGTACTTGGCCCCCTTGGGCGCGCCGTTCAGACTGGCCGCGTTGAGCGGGTATGAGCGGCGCTTGCTCTCCCTCTCCAGCGCGCCGCCGCCGCCCTTGAGGTTGTCGCGACTGGCGCTGCGGCGCTGGCCCGGCCGGCCGGCCTCGGGGAGCGGCGCCGCACTCGTGTCGCTGCCCTCCGACGGCGTGAGCATGGGCTCGCCCTCGAGCTGGAGGCCCGGGCTGTTGCGGCTGCTGCCCGGGTAGCTGTCGGACGGGCTGTTGTGCAGGCTGCCGCTCTCGCTGGACAGCAGCTCGGGCGCCCCGGCCGCCGCGCCCCCCCGCAGCGCCTTGAGCCGGTTCTTGGCGCCAGCCTCCCCTGCGCGGTGGCCCTTGGCCCGGCTCTTGTGCACCCGACGCCCGTGGTGCAGGTTGCTGGCGTGGCGGGGCGCGAGGCTCCCTCGGGAGCCCGTGGGCTCTGGCTCCGCTTCCCCGCGGGCCGCCACCCCCGCCTCACACACCTGACTCTGGGCCAGCTGCAGGTTGGTGAGCTTGCAGGGGCCCAGGGGCGGCGCGTGGCCGCTGCTGCCGCTCGGGGACGACTTGAGAGAAGGAGGCCCCTCTCCGAACACGGGAGAACCGTCCTCTAGGGCGGTGGGCACGGCCCGGGATGAGGCGCCCGAGGCGGAGGCGTGGGGGCAGCAGGCACGCCAGGAGGCCCTAACGTCCCTGCGCCTGGCACAGTGGTGGGTGAAGACGAAGAGTCCCAGGGCGGAAGCGGCTGCCCCGTACAGGCAGCTGCACACCACCCGGGGCAGCCAGCGCTGGGATACGGTCAGAGCGCCGCAGGCCCACATGGCCAGGTACAGAAAATGCGTGGTCACGAGCGCCCCCAGTTGGACTCCCGGAGAATAGAGGCCGTCACCATCCTCCGGGGGACCGGGTGTCACCACCCCCACACTCCCAGTAGCCAGAAGGGATCCCGAGTCGTTCAAGAAGGGGCCGCTGCTCCTGAGCCTGGTGGAACCCCTCAGCTCCTCCCCTGGCTCCAGGGAGACCCTGCTGGTGCCCCCCTTTGGGCTCTGGGCCAGAGGACCCCGCAAGCGCAGCCCTGCACACAGGAAATAGATCCAGGTGATCAGCAGGATCAAAGCCACCGGGATGTAGAAGGCTCCTAGGCTTGGACGCCACACCAGCCAGCAGCTGAGGGGAGACACAGGCAGTGGATGAGGAGGAGGAGCATTTCTGAGGTAGCTGTGTGATAGAACAGAGGCTGGCTGGGCATGCATGGGTTTGGGTTGGGTCACTGGCTGGGTGGGCCTGGCAGGTGCCCCTGCCAGGGAGGTAGAAGGCATCCAGTGCCAGGGTGGGTAGGCTTGGGGCGGGCGGGCAGCGGCGCTCACTAGGGGCTGTGGTCCCGGTAGTTGTGGATGTTGACAGCAGCTGTGATGCCACAGATGATGAGTGGGATCCCTCCCGCAATCAGGTAGAACCTGGGGAGGAATGCGGTTTGGGGGTCAGAGAGACGGGGAGCCAAGGGAATTGGAACCAGGTGCTCAGAAACCTTGACTCAGGGTCTCCGTCCTGTCCTCTTTCCCCTTTAAATTCCCCTAGAATGTTTTGCTTGGGATGCAAACCCCATACAGGGCAGGCTCAGTAGATTCCTAGGGGACTTGGCCAAGACTGTTTTAAGGGACAGAGAAATTGCTCTCTCGCCTTAAACACTGCAGAAATCAGGGTGCTCCTCAGGTGCCCAGGATCCCTGTCCAATGCCCTTTGGAGTCTCTTCTTTCCCTGGCTTTTTCATGCTGCAAAAGCCCTAAGGATGCACCCACCCCATGGCCTTGGGCAGCCTGGGGCCACCCAGGGCCTTCCCTCTTCTCTCTTTGGAGTGTGATCTCCCAGGATCTTGGACCCACCCTACACCCACCCTGGGAGGACAGAGTTTGGTGTTCTAAACCCGCCTCTGAACCCTTCACACTTGCAAAGCTGACAGTTGGAGGCATGTACCGGAGCATGGGACGGGGAGCGGGCGGGGCAGAGTCCCCTTCTTGTGGAGGGGGCGCTCTCCAGGTGAGCTCCTTGTGGAGGACGCGGGCCTTCACACCCATCCAGAGCAGTGTGGACAGTGAAGAGTAGTGCAGAGTGATGCCCACCTGCAGGGTGAGGCCACTGAGGCTGGGGAACGGGGCTGCTGCTACTGGAGCCACGCCAGAGCCTCAGTGCGCAGTATTCTCCCGCTCCTCCCAAGTTCCCGTCCCCAGCTCTCCTCAGATCCTCCTCAAGACTCTGCCCCCGAGGTCACCCGCTCTACTCCCTGCCCAGGGTTCTCTCCCACCCTTGCTGTTTGGCTTGTCCCTGACCTTCCTTGCAGATCCCCGTTCTCCACTTTGAAGACCCATCTTCTAGTATCTCTACTTCTTACCACCACCCCTCCTCTCATGTGGCCCCCCCCCACAAGGCTGGACACAATAGCGGAGCTGGGGCCTATTAGCATGAGTCCGCTTTTCCCCTGCACCCCCTACTCTGTGCCTAGGCTGCCATCACTCGTCTGGAAGCCCCCCCACCCCCACCCCGCTCCAGCCCCTTCTCCTGCTTACTGCCTGGCAGACCATCTGGTAGTTGGTGAGTGTGATGCCTCCTGCAAAGACGGCAGAGGTCATGGCCATGTGGAAGCACAGGTTCAGAAGCATGTGCCAGCCCTTCCGGGACACATGGATGGAGCTGCCCCAAAAACAGTAGTTAAGGGGCTGCTCAACCCAAGATCAGATCCATGGGGTCTCAAGGCAATTAGGAGAGCAAGGGGGCAGGCAGATATCTATGTGCAGACATGTGTGCAAATGTGATAGAGGCCCCAGGTCAGGAAGGGCTTAACCCCCAAAATGTATTCTCCAGCCCTAGAACCTTCAAATAAAATGCTGGGCAAGGACCTGGGAGAATCATGTGGATGCACTTGGGAAAGGAACGCCTGGCCGGTACTTAGTGAGACCCTTAGCCCTCCCTCCACACCCTCACTTCCTGCAGGGGCTCCCACCTGTGGTTGAGGATGTAGGTGATGATGGTGGAGAAGAGGCAGAGCAGGAGCAGGGCAGTACAGGGGTACACGACAGGATGCAGCCCTGCTCCCGAGCCCCCCACCTCCCTGGGGAAGGTACTCAGCTCCTAGAAAGAGTAGGAAAGAGGAAGTATTAGGAAGCCAGGGGTAGAGGGCACCCCATGGAGTCCTGGCCAGTCCCCTAGGCCACTTTTTCTTCCCTCAAGCCAGGTCGGCTTCAGCCCCTAGTCTCTACATGTGGGTGAAGATGTAAGTGCTGAGTCCACTCTTAGAAAATCAGTCTTAGGTAGTGTTAATGATCTTCCTCCCTCCTAGTCTCTTGCCCTTCTGGGGACTTTTCTGATCCTCAACCTGAAAATCAGAGATGAGGAAAGAGGGGAAAGTTTCTGTCTATCATCTGTGCGCCTGCTCAGGATCTGGGAAAATGGGGTGCAAAATGCGGTGAGGGAGTGGAGTGACCAGAAAGGAGAAATGTTCCCAGACCCCCCCCCCCCAACTTTAACAGTCTGGGTCTCAGAGAGTGCAGGATGTGAAGATCAGGCTGGCTAGTTCCAGGCCCATCTCTCTCGATGGGTGGAGCAGGACCTCCCCGTCTCCTGGAAGACCAGAGGGACATTTCCCCATGAGTCCTACAGTGACGAGGCCTGGAAAGGCTGCTGTCCCCTCTGCAGTTCCCTGTGGCCCCAGGTGATCTGAATACCCCCATTCTCACTCCCACCTCGCACGTGTTCCCCGTCCCGGAGTCCTCTCAGCCTCCCGCCCACGTCACACTCACCATGAGCACGGCCACGTTGCCCAAGTGCTGGCAGTGCAGGGAGCTGACGTTGGGCTGGCTGGAGCGGAGCTGGCAGCCCTCGGGGCTCCATGCCCCGGGGCCCCCTGGCCCATCCTGGCTCCACCGAGCTGCCATGGGTTCGGCCCCCTCAGCCCAATGCCGTAGCGAGACGGCCACTGGCTCCGTGAGGTTGCCCACACCACAGCCACCTGCGAGAGAGAGGGAGGCACACACGGTGCGACCAGGCCATGGGGAGGCTGGCTCTACGGACCTGCGCAGCGGCCAGAGGGCAAGAGCCAGGGTGCGCACCAAACACCTGCAGGCCGGGCCTGTGCTGGGCTTCGGGACATGGTTAGGTGCCAGTGCAGGTGGTGAGTCTCACCAGGGCAACACAAGGATGGATCAAAATAAAGCACTGGGAGGTGGGCTGTTCTAAGCGCCGAATGAGTGGTGGCGACCCACCCAGTGAGAGAGGACTCTGGGGCTGGGGTCAGGGACAGGAAGGTGGAAGGTACCTGTACTCAGGGAACAAAAGGTGAAGAGAGGATCCGAGGATGGGGGACAGGGGGTGCCCTGAGAGGGAAAGTTGGCACCAGGTTAGGCGGTCAGAGGCAGGGAGGCCAAGGTGGGTCAAGGATCTGTGTTTATAACCTGTTTGCAATTTGACAAATCTGTGATATAATCCCAATGTCTTCCTGAGCCTTTTCTTCAGTCGTCCTTTACAGGCTGTCTCTGTTTCCTATCCTCCTGGTAAATGGGGGGTGACCACTCCCCCGGGGTCTTAGGGGGTGCTGGGGTGAAGGAGGGGCAGGAAGGGGTACGGGGAGTTCAGTGCCTTACTGGTTCCTGCAAAGATGACGGGGGTGGCCACGCCACGCCTCTTGCCAGGCCCAGGGGCTCCGGGGCGGGAGGTGTTGCCGTGGCTGCGGAAGAGGCGGCCGTTTCGGAAGACGAGCAGTTGCAGGGTGCAGTCTGGGGGGATAGGGGGAGCCAAGGCAGCCGGAAGGGACGAGAACAGACTGGGCGGCAGTTGGATGGAGGCCAGGGCCACGCTGTTCTGGGGGGACATCAGAATTCCTCAGACATCTAGGATCCTCTAAGACTCCAAGGCATAATGGGTCCCCCCTCCCACCTCCCCTGCACCCCTTTTCTGGATCAGCTTCCACTCACAGCACCCACCCCCACAAGGCACCTGCATCTGGGGATGCCCCTCTTTAGCACCTGCGCCCCCATGCCTCCCTCAGTGCCCACCTTGATGTGGAAGGACGACAGAGAGACGCTGGGTCTCCCTGTGGTGCAGCGGAAGCGGAGCTGCTGATCGGCCAGAAGCTCGGGCTCCGGTGAGGGGTTCTGGCTGGGGCTCCCATGCCGTACGCCCAGCACTCCTGCCTCCCTTCTTTGGAAGGCTGTGCAGCTCAGTCCCACGTAGCTGTGTGGCTTGATGAGGTAGGCCTCCAATGCCACATTCCTTGAGTTCTAGGGACAGGGAACCCATCACCCCGGCCTTCGAGGTCTGACGGCTCTCTCTTGGCCTCCTGCCGAGACCACACAGTCCCTCTCTGCAGGTTTGGCCAGGCTGTGTCCCCACTACACATTCTTCCTTATTGCCTTCCCAAGGCCTGGCAGTCTCATGTCTGTTGTGGAGGCTCCCCTACCCTGGCCATGGCACCTTCTTCTTCCTAAGACTTCTCCCACTTACACCCTCCCTTGTACCTTGCTCACCTCTTTTTTTTCCCCTTGCACACCTCTTAACACATACTAGTTCTGCCGTCCCAACTAAGCCGTGGAGCAGGGTCAATGTGCAGCTTCCCTGTACCTCCAGAAGGGCCTTGCACAGTATCTTGCTGCCCTGTGGTTGTTAATTGGGGCGCAACCCACCAGTGGTGATGTCACCCTCTTCTCAGGGGACAGATGTCTCCATCGCTCCTCATTCCATCACAGTGCTGTCGTCCTGCCCCCAAGCCTCCTCCTGTTCCTTGGGCTGGCTCTACAGTTCCATTCCCCACCGTGAAGTCTTGCATAACTTCTCCCTCTCTTTGGCCCCCTCTCCTTTGCACTGCCCCTGACCACTGGATTCCTCTCCACTGAGTCATGCTCGGGGTTCTGGCTAGCTGGGCGCATGGCAGGTGCATACTTGGAGGACTTGCTGCCTGAAGAGAGGAGTGTTTTCCTCCTGGGAGGGTGAGGGCTGGCCCCAGTTGATTCTAAGGTCCCTCCTAGTGCTAGGCTCCCCAAGGAGCTTCCTCCCCGCTGACCCATATTACCACAGAGATGTGCTGGGTGTGGGGGCTGAGGGCAGCCCCCCCGATGCGCTCCAGGGCACCCACGATGCCGCTGCAGGCCTTGTCCTCACGCTGGGCCAGCCATAGCAGGTGCTCATCGACCAGCATCAGGTTGCTGGCCATGTCCACCATCACGTCCACCAGCTGGCGGGGGGGAGGGGCATGGAGTCACTGAGGGCAGGAGTGGGGTGTGGGGCCCAGGGCTGGGATACAAGAGACTTGAGTAAATGGGGGGACGTTTCCGGGGGGGGGGTGGCCCAGAGGCCAGGTTGAATCTCACCTCTTTGATCTGGTCGACATAACCCAAAAATTTCTGGATCATCTGAGCCACATAGACCACGTCCATCATGTCCGAGAAGCTGGCCGCCTCAGCTGTGTAGACCCGCAGCTGGTGGGCCAGGGTCAGGGCATTGGAGGCATTGATGGGCATCTGGGAGAATTGAGGGGAGGAAAGTGACCATCCAGTTCTCCTTCTCCCTGAGAACTGCCCCTAGGGGGCCCCCTTGTCTGTGCTGATGCTCAGGGTGACAGTGCCTGGGGAGAGGGGTCTAGCCCACCAGCTGGGTCTCATCAAGACAGGAGGCACAAGTAAGGAATGAACTCCTCAGGACTCAAGGCCGCCCACTCCTAACACCACTGGCCTAAGGACAATGGGACCACCTCACGCTGTCCTTGTTTTCCCCCTTAAGGCTGTCCTTGATGTGTTTGGGAATAAAGATGCTTGGGGTGGCCCTGGGAGGGGGTGGTCTGAACCTCCTGGAAGAAGAAAAGTGAGAGAAGAGCAAGGGTCCCTCACTGTGCATGCCCACGGAGCAGAGGGGCGGTGGAGAGGCAGTGAGGGGGCCTCCCGGGCCCCGTGGGACCAGTGGGCTTCTCCCCTTCCCATTTCCCCTGAACTCCAGAGCGGATGGGATGCTCCCTGCCCCGCTCCTCTCCTGGCCTCACCAGCACGAAGGTGTAGAGCACGCGGGTGATGTCGTTGGTGTACAGACAGTGGGAGTAGTCCCCGGGCTCCCAGCGGCCAGCTCGGTCACACCGGCGGGAGGCTCGGGTGCCCGGGGCACCCCCACTCAGGGGCACTGAGGTGAAGGGGTACTGTAGGCAGGACTGGTAGGCTGTGATGCCGGCCAGAGTTCGAGGCCACCTGGGGGCAGAAGTGGAGGTGGCTGTTGCCCCAGGCTCTTCCCTCAGAGCAAGGGTCCCTCCCCTGCCCTCAAGAAAGGCCAGGCTCAGCCCCTTGGGACCTGGAGGAAGGATTCAGCACAGAGGGTTTGGACTGGCCTTCCAGGGGCTCCCAAACTCCATGTTCTTTCTAACTCTGCGTCTGTTCAGAGTTGGTGCCTGGAGTTCAAGTCACTTACCCTTTCTGTGCCCGAGTATTCTCAGCTGTACCATGGCGAGAATACACCTGCCCTTCCAGAGAGGGCCATTGGGATCTTAAAATATATTTGTTGTGCGAGAGTTTTGTAAACTAATGCCAGGAAGGAAACCAAATAAACAAACAAACAAAAAATCCACCAAAACTTTCTATTCCGCACAGCACATCTCAGATGGGGAGTTTATAGGAGATGATGAGGGCTCTGTAAATAACAGCAGTGGGATGGCGGGACTCGGGGCTGGACCACAAAAGTGCTTTCTGCATCTTAGAGCAGTTGGGGAGACCCTGGGCACGCAGAATGGGGCTGGGGGCTGGGGGCAGTCCCCTGGGGCGGCAAAGGTGACTGCACCTGAAGTCTCCACGGTTGTTGGCCACTCGCTCAGCCGGGCAGTAGGAGGCCGAGGTCTCCAGCACCACTATCTCCACCTTCTTGCTGGCGTTGCCCTGGGCCGTGGACACCGAGCACTCCCATTCCCCGGACGCCCACACGCCGATGTGAGACAGGGTCAGCTCGCTGCAGGCAGGCGGGCAGGGGGAGGGCCGGCTCGGAGAGGCACTCCCCCTGGCCGCGCCCCCTCCTGAAGTGCCCTGGCCCCGTCCACCCCATCCCCTGACCCAGGGTGGGCAGGGCATGAGTTTCAGGGGGCTTTTTTCTTCAGCTGAGCCAAAGGTACAAGTACATACTCCTTTAATTCTGATCAGCCTTATGCTATTGCTTTCCTGAGCTTCAATTTCCCCATGTTTATCAGGGAGATAATAATAATACTTCTCTTGCAGGTCTACTGGAGAGATTAAGTCTGATAATATAGGAGAGTCACTATATACTAAAAGCACTAAAGAAATGTCAGATATAATCCTTTTTTTTTTTTTACCCCCCTATCAGGCATTTTATTTCTATTCTCCTCTCCAGGCCATTTGTGACTTAGTCCTGGATTTTCAGGAACACACACAAGCACACTCTTCATGCCTATGAACACACTCCCAGGACATCTTCGGGGCCCAGAGCTTCGGTAGGGTGGGGGCTGGGGGCTCTGACAGCAGGGCCTGTACCTGGTGATGAAGGTGCAGTCATGGACGAGGCTCTCGGCCAGGAGGATGCCTGCCTGCTCGTCACCCTCCAGGGGGGCCCGGTTGTGGTACCAGCGGATGCGGGTGTCTTCACCCAGGTAGCTGGCAGAGCACTGGAAGGGCAGTCGGTCCCCCTGGAAGACCACTTGGCGCAGGGACGGGATGAGGTGGTGCGTGTGCAGCTCCAGGGCCCCTTCTGTGGGAAGACACGTGGGCGGTGAGGCCTGCGTGCAGCCGTGCGCGAGATGCCCTGGGTGGTGTGTGTGTGTGTGTGTGTGTGTGTGTGTGTGTGTGTGTGCGCGCGCAGAGCCGGGCCCCTAGACTGAGCCCACTCCAGCTGGGGAAAAAGGGGCAGGAGAAAGCCTCTGGAGATAAGAGCACAACTGGGGGGGCAGGTGATCCTATCACAGCATATTTGTCACCCCAAGAGGTGGGATTGGATGAAAACATAAAGCAGCGGGCCCCAAAGCAAGTTTAGGAACCCCCAGTGAGATCGGAGGGAGAGGATGCCCTGGAGAACGTGAGGCAGAGGGAGCCTGGAGCTGGCAGGGCCCTTCAGGAGCCCGCCTGCGCCGAGGGTGCAGGGTGAGGGTATGCTCACCGCAGCGCAGCTGGGCCTCCTGGAGGCCGCCCAGGGCCTGGGCGTGGAGGGCACTGGGGTAGGCACACAGGGTGTGCTCGGACAGCTGCAGGGAGCGATTCCTGGCCCAGGACACCAGCCAGCGCAGGTGGCAGTCACAAGTCAGGTACTCAGTGCCGAGATCCCTGCAGAATGGGGGGAGGGGCCACAGAGTAGAGCAGAGGGAGCGTGGCTCAGGGGCTGGGGCTGGAGCCCCAGGAGAGACTGAGGCTGGGAAGGGCACACTTGGGCATGCAGTTGCCACCCCCAGCCTGGCGATGGTGGGAAGGCAGATATGGTGCTTTCAGCCATGGCCTGTCTTGCCTACGCATAAGGCTGGCCACGGTGGTCATGATACTGTGTGTGTCCTTCCTGGGCAAAGAAAGGAGGCAGGAGTCTGAGTCCTTGGGCTGGAAATAGATACTCACACAACCTTAAGGGCTGGCAACTCATCAAAGACCCCAGGTTGCAGACTGGAGAAGATGTTTCCAGATATGTTTCTGCAGGGGCAGGGAACAGGGAGCCCGGATCTCAGGGTCTCCCTGAGCCAGAGGAGGGAGGAGTGGGTGAAGGGAATGCAGGGGTCTCTGAGGGTCTGGGGCCACCTTCCCTCCTCCCAAACCCTCTGCCCCCCTCACTGCCCCTCACTCACAGTCGGAGAAGCCTGGGGAGGCCTTGGAAGGTCTCAGAGGTGAGACAGCCGATCCGGTTGTTGGAGAGATCTCTAGAGAAACACACACAACCTCAGCAAGCTGGCCGCGTGGCAGCACATAGAGCCACTTGTGGGGGGACATGCGCGTGAGGCTGGGGCTTGCGTGGGGAGTGGGATGAAGAAGGAGATGGGCTTGAAGTGTCTCCCCCATCAGCACCGAAGTGCCCCAGCAATACAGCGTGTTGGGGAGAGGGGCACTGTGAATGGGGAGACTAGAAGGGACCCAGGGGACTGGCTCCAGGGCTGGGGGAGCAGAACATGCCACTTACAAGCGCTTCAGCTCTCCCAGGCCCAGGAAGGCCCCGGGATGCACCGTGCTGATGACATTGTTCCTCAGGTCTCTGTGGGAGGCAAGTGGGAGTACTGTACCTCTCCCAGTCTGGGCCCGCGTGCTCCCCGGGGCGGGGGGGGGGGGGGGGGGGGGGGCGGGGCAGCTTCACTTTTACCAAAAGTGAACTGGATTTCTGTCTAAATCTCCTCAGTGCCGGCTGGGAGGTTGGATTAAAGGCCCCACCCCTCAGACAGGTCTCCTTGGCCCACCCCAGCTACCATCAAGGGGTGCTGGTCAGAAAGGCATCAGAAAGAATACAGAAGCCAAGCGGAGATGGGGGCACCTGGGCCAAGGAAGCAGCACACGGTGGAAAACAGGAGGGGAGCTAGCACTGGACTGGGAGCCGAGAGCCCTCGCTCCGTGTGGCTCCAATCTGAGCTGCCCACTATCCCACAGGTGCTGCTATCAGGACCACTGGAAAATGGATGTGAAAGTCTTTTGTAAATTGCAACCAAAGGTAAGATCTTCTGGAGTGTGGCGTCGGGGAGGTACTTTCATCGCTGTTCTGTCCATGTTGATCTCTCCATCTGACAGGTGCGGAAATGGATCAAGTGGCTGATGACCAACCACATGGATGCTGACCTGGGTCTCTGATTCCAGGGCACAACTATTACCCCCGTGGTGATCCCTCATGCTTCAGGTGAGGGCGGCAAGACTGAGGGGGGTGAAGGGACCTCCCAGGGTCTCCTAGGAGCCCAGACTGCTGAGTGAAAGTGGCAAGGGAAACACCATCTCTGGGCTGAGACCGAGCAGGTCCAGAGAGAAGAAGGCGGTGCCCGCCCGGGCTTCCCCAGTGCTCCATGGGGGCCAAGGGCCACCCACCCAGAGGAGTGAATTGTTTGTCCCACTGTCTGGTTGCTCAAGCTCAACCACACAGCCACACTCCAAACCTCCCTCCCATTTATCACCTCCCCCAGGGTAGAGCTGAAGGGGCAGTTCCTGCCCACAGGGGACCCACCAGTGCCTACCTGGTCCCAGCTCAAAGCCTGGCAGACTGACAGCTCTCGGGGACCACTGAGGACCAAGGTGAGCACTGGCCCACCAGCTACACCCCCATCCTCTGCTTCCTGGGTACAGCCTTGTGCCTAGACCACCAACTGGACACTACCCACCTACTCAAGGACCACCTGAGTCATTCTGGAGCCCAACCAGCAGGTGCGCAGCCTCACGGAACAATGTACCAGGAAACCTCCCTGCTCAGCCAGACTGCCCCTCTTGGGACCATGGGCTGGGGGCTGCAGCCTCCTGGTTTGCTCCCTTCATCCCACAGTGCTCTCTGTCCCCCCACCCTCACCCCAAACACCTGGGAGATTATGAGGCAGAGGGCAAGGGTGGGGGACTCCTGGAGTAACCAACCTTCCTGCAAGAAGGTGGAGATTGACAGAGACATCTGGGGCCAGCCTGCTTTCCAAGGCCCCACCACCCTCCAGCCCAGACTGACACAGGGTGCACCTGGCTCTGCCTGCCAAAGTCTCAGGGACGTCTGTGGATTATGGGCATGAGGGGGTTAATGAGTCACTCCCAGCTGTGGGAGAGGAAATGGGTGTCCGGGATGGGGAGGTGCCATCTCACCAGGGGGCCTGTTTTCGCACAGACTGTCCCAGCTGGGGACAAAAACACCCAGAGAGAGAGAGAGAGAGAGAGAGAGAGAGAGAGAGAGAGAGAGAAATGAAACACCCTGCTTAGTCCCGTCCTCATACCTCAGCTCCCTCTCATACCAAGGACTTGGCCTCCATAACCCTGAGTCCCTTGAGAAAGAAGGGAAAGCCAGCAGCAGGGGCCAGCTTCCTTGAGAAGGGATGGCTTCCATACCCAGGCACATGACTGCTCAAGCACGTAGACCCTAGATGCTCACGCAGCATGGAGACTGGAGATGGGCAGGAAAGGTGCCCCACCTGCCCTGGGCTGCCCTTCCTGCCCAGCACCCCCCTTTTGGCTCCTCCCTCTCACAGCACCCCCTCCAGCACTGTTCCAGCATGTGCCCCCTGGCCCCTATTGGGGTCTGGCCATTCTCAGGGCTCTGCCTCCCACCCCCACGCGGGGGACGGGCAGAGGGAAACACATTCCTCATTGTGTCACTTCCCTTCATGGGCTGCCAAGGGGCTGAGGCCGCAGCCCCCCGCCCCTTCCCTCTCCGCTCACTGTGTTTATTCTCATTTCCTCCCCGGCCCCCCTTGCAAACCCCCACCCCTCCTGCCCCACTGATGCTCTGCAGATGGGAGCAAGGCGGCCACTCAGGCCCCAGCCCCTTCCTGCCCTGGGTTTCCTGTAGCCCAGAACCAAGCCAGGGAGGGCCCCCTGAGAGGGGAGCTTCCCCCCTGCCTCACACCCTCAGAGTGCCTTTAGGGGTGATCAAGGCAGCCTTTCTAGTGCCCAGGTGGGCCAGTCCTGAGTCTTCTCCTGAGGAGCACAGGCAGAGGGCCATTCACTGGGCTGAGCTCTGACAGCCTGATGGTGTCCTGGCCCCTAAGGCAGGGGACTTAGCTCTGGGGCTGTACCCTCCCTAGTAGCAGGAAGAAATGCTATCGTAGACCTTGTTTGTTTGTTTTTTGACCACCAAGATTCCTATAGGTTGGTGCTTCTTGCTTTAGCACATCATTTTGAAAATCTGATGATCGCTATTGACTCCTGCTTCAGAAAACTGCACCACACCCAACATGGTGTGCACAACTTCCCAGGACTTGTGGGACCCAGGGTACAACCCCCTGCTCGGGATGGTCTAAATCTGATCCCTTTGTTTCTTAGCGGAGGTTATGAGGATGAACGGTTGTCTCTGTGATGCGGAATCGCTCAGTCTCCTTGCTTCCACAGAGCCAGGTCTTGGAGGCTGGGGAGTTGTGGTGTATGGACGGAGCCTCCCCTCCCCACCGCCCCTCGCCCAGCTCAGAGCAGGCCACCTTGACTCTAGGCAAACCCTTCTCCCTGTACCTATGGCAATTTGGAGAAGGACCCTATGGCAGAAGTTAGGTGTTGGAGGGTGGAGGGTGAGGGGATTCTTTTTTTTTTTTTAATGTTTTTTTATTTATTTCTGAAAGACAGAGAGAGACAGCATGAGCAGGGGAGGGTCAGAGAGACAGGGAGATACAGAATCCGAAGCAGCCTCCAGGCTCTGAGCTAGCTGTCAGCACAGAGCCCGACTTGGGGCTCGAACCCATGAACTGTGAGATCATGACCTGAGCTGAAGCTGGCCGCTTTACCAACTGAGCCACCCAGGTGCCCTGAGGGGATTCTTGAAAGCAAATCATACCCTATACCCTTCTTGGGAAAGCTGGAGCTCAGGAAGTTGAGTGTGTAAGCATGAGTGCATGAGCACAGGCAATAAAAAAGCAGATTAATCAAGTCAACTTAATAAAAATTTAAAACTTTTGCTCTCTAAAGGACATTATCAAGAAAGTGGCTGGTTGAACGACAACCCAGGGAATGAGATAAAATATGTATCTGCTAAGGACCATCTATCTAGAATATATAAATATATAAATGAGAGAAAATATATCTGATAAGAGCCTTCTATCTAGAATATATAAAGGACTCTTCCAACTCAATAATAAAAAGACAAACCTGCAGGAAAAAATCGGCAAAGGATTTGCATAGACATTTCTCCAAGGAGGAGGTACAAATGGCCAAATAATGCATGGGAAGACAGTCAGCACCATTAGTCATTAGGGAAATGCAAAGAAAAACCATGATGAGGGGCTCCTGGGTGGCTCAGTCAGTTAAGTGTCCAACTTTGGCTCAGGTCATGATCTCACAGTTTGTGAGTTCAAGCCCCACATCAGGCTCTGTGCTGATAGCTCAGATCCTGGAGCCCGCTTTGGATTCTGTGTCCCTCTCTCTCTGCTCCTCCCCTGCTAACACTCTGTTTCTCTCTGTCTCTGAAAAAAAAAAAACAACCCACAATGAGATCTCACCTCACATGCACTGAGATGGCTATAATACAGAAAACAGGCAACTGCAAGTGTGGATGTGGGTGTGAAAAGCCTGGAACCCTTATATGTTATTGGTGGCTGTGTAAAATGGTACAGCCACTGTGAAAACCAGTTTGGCAGAAAAGTCTCAGAGCCTGGGTACATATCCAAGAGAAGTTCACAAAAACTTGAACACAAATGGTCACAGCAGCAGCATTCGTAAGAAGCCCCCAAGTGGGAACATCCCAAGTGTCCACTGATAATGGACAATGATAATGATAATGGATTCATGCTACATTCACACAACAGAATATTATTAGGTCCTAAAAAGGCATGAACTTCCAACATATGCTATAATACGGATAAACCTTGAAACCGTTAGGCTGAGTGGAAGAAGCCAGCTTTACATAGATGACATATTACATGATTCCACTGATATGGAATGTCCAGGATAGGCCAGTCTATAGAGGCAGAGGGCAGATTAGTGGTTGCTTCGGGCTGGGAAATAGGAGGAGGAATGGGGAGTGACTGCTAATCCAAGGTTGCTTTTGGAGATGATGAAAATGCTCTAAAATGAGGTCGTGGTGACTTGCATGACTGTGTCGACATGCTACAAACCATCGGATCGCACACTTTCGGTGGGTGGACTTCACGGTATGTTAATTACATCTCACTAAAGCTGTTAAAGCGCCAGTTTGCGCGACAGAGCGTGCATGTGTGCGTGTGAGCGTGTACTGCGTTTAGACAGGGTGGGGCGGCACCAAGTTGGCTCCTTCTGGCCCCCACAGACCTCCCTGCCTGTGGGTTTAGAAAGCAAATTATAGGTTCGGAGGCCGCAGAACAGCTTTCCCTGGGCTCTCCAAGACTTTCAGGGTTCACTGGAAGGTGGGGGCTGGCCGCTCCCCCACCTCCCTCCCCCGCAGGTATGGGGGTTGTCTAGGGGAGAGCAGAGAGAGGATCTGGCTGGAGAAAACCTAGATGGTCCTACCCCCCCGCCGCCCTGCCAGAGGCTCCTCTTGTCTCTGATATCATCCAACAGGTATTTACTGAGTATGTACACTATGCCAGGCATTGGCTCCAACAGCAAGCAAGAGGGCTGTCCCTGAACCCATAAGCCTCCCAGGTCCACCGCCTCTCTTCTGCTTTCTTCCCCAGTGTGAGTGGGTATGGGAAGGCGAGGAAGGCGGGGCCAGGCGGCCTCGCTCTTGGCCCCGCCCACAGATTAATGGAAACCACCTGGCGGGTGAGCAGCGCTCCACCCCCAGATCTCCCACCCTCCCCATCTCCCTTGCCATCGTTCCCATGAGCATCTGCTTCTAATGAGTGCCCCAGCACCGCTGCATACCAGCCCCCGGGGCTCATTAATCTCATTAGGCAATGACAAATCATCCTGGGGCTGACCAGGCTCCCCTTACCGGGCCCTCTCCTCCAGGCATGCACAGGCCTCTGCGGGCTTGTGTCCACACTGAGCCACTGGCTCATCTGCATGCCCACACTCTCTCCCTTGCCCTCTTCTGGGGGCTGTCTGCCCTGTGGCCCACTTGGTCCCCGTTTGGGGGGGCTTCTCTCTGTGACCGTGGCACCCTTGGAGCCCTGGAAGGTCTTCTGGTGGCCTGGTCCCTGTTGAATGCGTGTGGTGGGGGATGTGGGTGGAGATGCGCCAGACCAGAGGAACACGCCTTCCGTGAGCGTGGTTTCAGCTACAGGACTGTCCACCCAAGGCTGAGGAGCTCTGGGCAAATCCCATGCAACAAGGGGCTGCCGATATAACATCTTGCAATTTCATGCTCTTCTGAGAAGGGACAGGTCGGCCATTTACTGAAAGCCCTCGCTGTCCCCACAACAACCTGTCTAGGAGTCCCACATTGCCCCCTTTTCCAGGGAAGAAGCCCAAGGCTTGGACAGGCACCCAAAAAGTAAATGGTAGAGGCAGGATCCGATCCCAGACCTCTCCTACTCCACAGTGGAGTTCTATGCCCTTAATGGCGTGCTCCATCTCCACCCCAGAAGTCCTTCCTCTGGGCAACAGACAGGCTTGTCCATGCCGTTTGGGATACAGAGGGCAGGGCTCAGAGACAGAGTCTCACACTCATCTGGATGGCTCTGTACACTCCTTGGGCTGGCCCTGAACTGCTCTGCTGGACCCTGTTCCAGGGTTCCTTGGCCATCCTGCTTGGCTGATAGAGCCCCACAGAGGGTGTCCCCCATCCCCACTCTCACCCCGGCCTCTCTGGGGCACCTGGCCTTCTCTGAGATCATTTCAGGCACATTCCAACTTGGCGCCCTCTCTGTACCTCTCCCAGCCTCAAGGTTCTGCCATGCGTTCACCAGGCCGATCTGCTCCCCCCATACGCTTATACTTGACCAAGTTTCAAAGGCCAGAGGGGCGCTCAGCACAAGGAGGCAATAAAGGCATTTTCTGCAGCCCAGACCTACCATTTCAGTTATTAGGCCAGGCCCCAGCCCTCCCACGGGACTTGCTGCTCACAGGCTGTGGGGTTAGGCTGCCATGGACTCAGCTGCCCAAGCCTGGACGTCTGAGCTTGACAGCACAGAGAGATCAGTGTTTCCTGGCGCCAACTGCACGCCAGGCCACGGCATCTCATTTGTGATGAATAGGCCCACAGTCTAGGGGTCATCTGGTCCCCTGGTTCCCAACCTCGGATGAGCATGAGAATCATCTGCATACCTTGTAAAAAATTCCCAGGCCCCTTCCAACCTGATGAATTGGCATCTCTGGAAGTGGGGTAAGGATCTCTCCCCATCCCTGGGATAGTGGGACAGTGGTTTTTGATGACTAAGTTTCGTGTGTCCACAAGGCCAGGCTATAGTGCCTTGTACATTAATCAAGCATGAATGGAGGTGTTGCTGTGATGGTATTTTGTAGATGTGGCTAATCTCTACAGATCAGTTGACTTTAAAGGAGATTACCTTTGGCAATATGGGTGGGCCTTATCCAATCAGTTGAAGGGCTCAAGAGTAGCAAAAACAGGTTTCCTGGAGAAGAAATTCTGTCCCCAGACTAAAGCATCAACTCCTGCCTCACTTTCCAGCCTGCTGGCCTACCCTACAGATTTTGGATTTGCTTACCTACCACAATCACACGAACCATTTCCTTAAATTAAATCTCTTCATAAAGAATTAAATAAAATAATTTATTTACACACACACACACACACACACACACACACACACACACACACCCCTCCTATTGGTTCTATCTCTCTGGAGAACCTGACCTATGCAGTGATCAGCCAGGCTGGAGATCCTGGGCTTCTCTGGCCCTTGCACTGCCTTTCTATCCTTGAGAAGCATGAGCACCTACTGAACACAGGACACTCTACTTCCCAGATGCCTTCCCTCTTCTGGAAAGCCTGGCTGCATCACTGGGCCCTTGATTTTTCTCCTTCTCAAGAAGCACCGGTGGGTATCACACACACACACAGACATCCAAGGATCACAGAATTTAAAATCCATACTGTACCTTACAAATCACCCTGTCCCCCCTTTTATTACAGATGAGACTGAGGTTCCAGAACTGGCTCCCACCCCTGCATCGCTCTGACTTCATTTCCTACTACTTCCCATTAACATGTCCCATTAACACGTCCTTCCCATTAACATGTCTAAAGAGAAAGAGACAGAGGTGGGCAGAGAGAGAGAAAGCATGCAAGAGACAGAGGATTTGAAGCCAGCTAGGTGCTGACAGCAGAGAGCCCAATGTGGGGCTCAAACTCCAAACCGTGAAATCATGACCTGAGCTGAAGTCAGGCACTCAGCTGACTGAGCCACTTAGGTGCCCGAACATGTCCTTCTTCTGTTCCTCAGACCACCAGGCATACTGTGGACATAGGACCTTCTCCTCCAGATTCTTCCCTTCCTCAGGTCTTGGGCTCAGTCACCTCATCAGTGAGGCCCTCCTTGACCTCATTACATAAAATGGCAGCCTCCCTCTCCACCACTGCCTTCTACCCCCTTCACCCTGCTTTGTGTTTCTTTGTAGTACTTATCAGCTCCTGATGTATTTATACATTTATTTGCTATTTTCTGGGTCCCATCAGTTGAGGGGCAAGTTCCATGAGGGTGGGCACTTGGTTTACTGTTCTAGGCTCACTCCCAATGCCTAGAACAGAGCTTGGAGCATGAACAGGGCTCTAGAATGAAGACCTTGGATGATTCCTAACATCCAAGCAGGGCTCACACTCAGGATTCTGAATTCCCATCTGCCTCCTGCCCCGCGCGCCTGCCACGCCACATGATGTGGCACTTAGTCATTGTTCTTTGACTACTGTCTCATTTTTCTCTAATGGCTTCCCATGGTTTGAAAGCACCTGCCGCGCAGTGACCTGAATCCACGGTGCTCGGAGGATTCGGAAGGAAAGGACCGGCCTTTTGTTGTTGTTATTAGAACGTTTACCTTCATGAGGCCAAAGGATGAGAATCGGGGAGATGAGTGGGTCTTTGATAAAGTGAGAGGATAAAGACAGGAAGATGTCAGTGGGGCCACGGGAGGCTCAGGGCAGCTCTTGCTCACTCGCGCTAAGAAGGGAGACCAGCTCTGGGCGGGGGTCAGCTCTGGTGGGGCAGGGCAAAGGGCGGGAGGCAGCTGCAGCTCGTCATCCTCCCAAAGATCCCGGGAAGGAGCGTGCGGTTTCCTGCCCCTCAGCCCTCTAAGACCAAGCCTGGGCTGAGTGCAGGAATCCAAGTTCCTGCAGGCTTAATTGCGTGTGGGAGATAAAAGCTTTCCCTACTTGTCGGTACCCAAGGAGACTTTTTAATAGCAGCTTGGTGGCAGCCCTTTCTCCTTGTCTGGACCACCCTGTGAGCTGCAGAGCACATGGGAGAGGGACCTGGTCACAGAGCTGTGGGCATGCACCACGGTCAACATCCTGAGACCCCGTCCAACCCCAGCACGCCCCAGATCGGCGAGAACGTACTCTGCCTTTCCACCCCAAACACGGTTTGCCCCCTCCACCCCCACTAACCCACCGGGCCTCGGGGCTTTCCTTACGGCCCAGGGGACTTCAGAGGAGAGGTTTTCCCTTCTCCTGTGAAGTGGGTTGTGACAGAGATGATCTCATAAGATCGTGGTCATGGCTAAGGATCAAAACTCCACATCATGTAGATATTGCATCCCAACTGTCCTTGAATTTTCCAGCCCTCACTGATCAGTGAAGTTCCTATTTTGGGCGTTACGGAAACCCCGACCTGCTCAATTCTAACACACGTGGCAGTGCTGTGGCCTCCACTAGACTGTAATTTCTGGCTCTCTGTGAGCAGGCTTCCACCTGACTCTTCTGTATCTTCCCTCACACTGATTCAAGCCTGTTGGGTAAAATGGTACTAGAGGGCAGGGGCCCTGTTGAAGGATTTGGGGATGCCCAGCAGGCTGGGCACAGAGGTAAGAGAGAGGTAGAAAGAAGCAAGGATAGGGCTCCAGGAGGGATGGAGGCCCAGGTCTCCTGTGGAAGAGGCAGGACCTAAAGCTGTCATATGGGCTCTGGTTCCTGGAGCAGGTCAGCTGAACGGGGAATTGAGAGAGGGGCTGGTCTAATCCCCTCACTTGGCAGGTTAAGTGGCTTGCCCTTGACTGAGTCAGGTCCCCACCTCTGGGAAAAAATTCTTTCTGGTCAGCAAGGTCCTTGCAGTCCTGAGTCCAAGGCCAGCCTGCCTGGGCCTGTAGGGCAGTACGCAGCTCCAAACCAGGGCAGTGCGGGTGGGGGCTTCTGGATGTGATCCACTTTCTCCACCCTCCGCCCAGGGCGCTAGCCTCTTGGGGCTTTGTCTGTTGATTTGTTTGGGGGGAGACAAGGAAAGAGGCCCCCGTCACACTAAATCCCCCTCAGCCCTTTATGCTGGGCCCCCAGCTGGAGGGGGGAGATGGCATCTGGCCAGCTAAGGGGCTCAGCCCTCACAGCTAATTGCTCATTAAAGAGCGTTAATGAACTTCCCTTAGCCCCATCCTTGCCTAAACCAGCGAGGCTGCTTCTCTCTGCTGTCGTCACTGGTTGAAGTTGCTGGTCTCTCTCCATACCCTTCACCTGGTGGTCAAGTCCCGTGGGTCTGACTCTGGACCCTGCTTAGCCAGCAGGTTCTAGGGTTGAGAAGTCCCTCAGCACCCAGTGCTCCTCATCCTGCCCGGACCTGGATGGACTTCTTGCCCATGACCATCACACCCCACCTCCGCCCCGCTCTGCCCCAACGCTTACAGCTTCTCCAGCAGGGCCAGTCCCAGGAAGGATCCATTCCGGAGCCCAGTAATCTTGTTGTTGCTCAAGAGCCTGAAGGAACAGGGAGAACACAGACAGGAGAACGTGCTGTTACAAGCTAGGAAGTGTGGCTGGGGAGGTGATGTGGTCTCCCCGGCACAACCGGGTTGCTCTCTGTATAAATGGTGCCCCTGAAGTTGTGAGGGGCAGTAGCCCCGCACCCTGCTCCAGGTGACAGGAGGAGCCCGTGAATGGTACAGGCAGGCTGGTTAGCCCACTGAGCCCCAAATCAGACATTTCACCTGCCCTGGGTCTCCCCCACACCCCATGGCCTGGATCTGACTTTGGGCTCTGAATACAAGTGGGAGGAGCTGCTGTCAAGTTGCCATGGCCCCTTTACACCTGGAACCACAGGCCTGAGCCACAGTGCCCTCCTCCCGCCCTCCAGGGCTCTCCGGCCCAATATGTAGAGGAGAGTCGTGGGGGATGGTCTGAATTGGGTTAGGGCTCTGGCAGGTGGGACAGGAGGTCTAGCAGGTATGGAAGCAGGTGGGAGGAGCTGCCCATCCTGGGGGAGCACTCTGTGAGCCAAGGACCTCACAGAAGAGACTGTTCCCAGCCCTCCTAGACCCCCGGTTCAGAGGGACCAAGTACCCTCGCCTCCCTAAAGCCTGTCCACGGCTTCCACAGAGAATTGATGGAGCCCTGGGCCTTGGCCTTTGCCTCTGCCCACTCTGAGTTCTGTTTATTTATTTGTATTTAGACGGGGAAGACAGTGGCCCCAAGCTACTGACTAAACCCACTCTGCCCACCCACTTAGCCTTTCTCTGCCAGACTCCCTTCCTGGAAGGAGGAAGTTCCAGACCAGCCAAAGGGCTCATCCTTTGAGTTAATTGCTTGTTAAAACACTTTAATGAGCCTCTCAGCCCAAACTCTTGCCTGCTCTGGGCTGAAACAAAGGGTTTCACTTCTTTGCTGTTATTGGTGGACATGGGAAGGCCAGAAGTGCAGGTCTGGAATCTTCTCTCAAGTGGGCGGCTTCTGGGATGGACAGTAAAGGAGGTCTTGGGGAGGCGGGGGTAGGGACCAGAGATGCTAGCAGGTGTCAAGAGTTCTGCCCCTAAGCTTTCTGGAAGTGGGTAGGTGAATATACCAAGACAGGTGGTGAGATGGCCCCAAACAGCGGACATTCCAGCTACGCCACCTTCAAGAGGCTCGTGGAGAACAGACAAGGGCCAGGATGGAGTCTGGAGTGGAAGGGGGCTCCCTCCCTTCCCTGCTCTTCAGATAGGCCCCTCCCACCCTTCTGGTTCCCACCTAACTGTCCCTCCAATACTGACCCTTCCTAGCAGGGCCTGAATAGTGCCTGTGTGAAGGGGTTGCAGGGGGAGGGGATGTTGGGTTTCCAAAGGCACACACACACACACACACACACACACACACACATCCTTGGCATTTCAAAAAGTACATCACAGTTGTCATTTTATGAACAATTAGAACTCACATTGACCCCTTTATTCTCATTTTATGGATTAGGGTGATTTTAAGACTTTTTAAAAAAGTTTATTTATTTATTTTGAGAGAGTGAGCAGGGGAGAAGCAGAGAGAGAGAGAGAATCCCAAGCAGGGTCCGCACTGTCAGCACAGAGCGTGATGCAGGGTCTGAACACTCAAACCAAGAGATCATGACCAGAGCTGAAACCAAGAGTCAGACGATTAACCGACGGAGCCACCCAGGAGTCCCTGATTGATTAGGATGCTTTTAAATCACTTTACACACGGTGGTTATAAATCATAAATAATCTTGTCAGTTCTTAGGGCCTCTAATGGTTTCATTCAGGCCCTGGTGGGGCTTCGGGGGCTCCCTCAGTGGTGACGAGCTCTTGATGGTGTGACTTTTAAGCCAAAACCCACGTCACCTTATCTCTTGTTCATTCCCTTCTCTGCTCAGAGTTTGAGGTTTGGAGGTTGCATTAAATGTCAGAGAAGGTGAGAGAGGACCCCTCAGGGTTTTTAGAAGTGTCAGGAAGAATAGTGGAGAAAGGGCATGGGTTTCAACCTCTCCCCGCAACCCACAGGGTCTCCCCGAGGGAGTGCCCCCTCCTTGGGTTTGTGGGGAAGGAGATGCTAAGGCTGAAGGTACAGGGAAGGGAGAGGGTATGGAAGGAGAGAAGAACAAGCCTGCTGAATTATCACAAGCCCGTTCACGAAGGGGGAAGCCTGAGAACATTATTTCTCAAACTTGAGAGAGGACAAAATCTCTTATTTCCTGAGAGTATGTCTGAGGATTCTGGTTTGAGAAATACTGACTTTAGAAATGAATATCTTACACTATGCAAATACCTTCTAATAATTATCTCAAAATTATCTGCAAAAGAATTTTGTTTAAATATCATTGAACAGAAAATTAAAAAAATAATCCTCCAACTTCCAAACCCCTAAGATTAAAACCTGGGATCCTAATTTGAGAATCCTGTCCAGACAGGTCTAGAGGTGGCGTTGGGGTGCACCCCACATTCTTTTGACTCTTCAGCCTTTAACCCTTGAACACCTTTTGCATACCCCAAATTCTTTAACCCGGAGCCGGTCAACAGAAGTACAATGTGAGCCGCATACGTAATTTCAAGTGTTCTGGTAACCACATTCTTTTACGTTTACACATTAATTCTAATAATATATTTTATTTAACTCAATGTATTAAAATGTTAGCATTCTGACATGTGATCGATATATGAAATTTTTAATGTGATGTTTTCCTTTTTCCTTTTTTTGGTACTAAGACTTTGGAATCTGGGAGTCTTGTATGGCTCCAGCATAGCTCAGTTCAGACCAGCCGCCTCACAGGTGCTTAGGAATCACATGTGGCTTAACCCTTATCTAGTTCCCTTGTGGCCAGCACCTCCCAGGACCAAGTCTGGGCTGCTTGGGAGATACTGCGGAAATTGTGTGAGTGAGTGAGTGTGTGTGTGTGTGAGAGAGAGAGACAGAGACAGAGAGAGAGTGTGTGTGTGAGAGACAGAGACAGAGTGTGTGTGTGTGTGTGTGTGTGTGTGTGAGAGAGAGAGAGAGAGAGAGGGAGAGTGTGTGTGTGTGTGTGTGAGAGATACAGAGACAAAGAGAGAGTGTGTGTGTGAGAGAGAGAAAGAGTGTGTGTGTGTGTGTGTGTGAGAGAGAGAGAGAAACAGAGAGAGAGACAGAGACAGAGAGTGTGTGTGTGTGTGTGAGAGAGAGAGTGTGTGCGTGAGAGAGAGAAAGAGAGAGAGTGTGTGTGTGTGAGAGAGAGAGACAGAGAGTGTGTGTGTGTGTGTGTGAGACAGAGAGAGAGAGTGTGTGTGTGTGTGAGAGAGAGAA
>NC_043700.1:32747013-32756397 GCF_006229205.1 Suricata suricatta | reverse complement strand
GTGTGTGTGTGTGTGTGGTGTGGGAGCAGAGCAAAGGATTGGGGACCAGCCCCAGAGCCTATGGCCCAGGAAAGGAACAACTCATCTCTTGGTGTCCCATCTCTCTCTGGCAGGGCCCCCTCTCTCTGAGGCAGGGGAGAGGTGTGGGGGTCAGCTGCAGCCCACGCTTCCAGCTTGACTAGCCCGGTGCAAACGCCGGCCCAGAAAGTCTTGAAATGAGATACTTTTCTTGTAGCAGAGAACGTGTCCCTGATCTCCCCCACCCCACTCTCTGGAAGCCAATCGCAAAAGCAGGGACACCAGGCAAAATGGTGGTTCATCCTTCTCCCCCAATGGGCCCCCTTCTTGCCATATTTCTAGTTCCTGGACAAACTTTAGGCAGATCCAAGTCCCCAAATACCCAGAATTGGATTTTTCGGTCCTTACAACCTAGATGAGGCTGCGGGACTTTTGCTTTAGATCCGATTGTCCAGAGAATGGCTTCCGTTGTGCTTGTTGGGTTAGTTCTCCGGAGGTGCCCCTTGTGGGTCTGGTGGGGTGGAGAGGGCAGGGATTTGGGACAGAAAGTGCTTGGCGCTAGTGTTGTCATGGGCAGGTCAGAAGCTGGCAGTTACTGGGGGTTTTTCCGAAGGGAAGAAGAATGTTCCCACCATGCGAGGCTGCCTCGGGGAACAGAAACAGGCGGGGGCCCCTCGGTTCCATCCAGCCTCACAGGCACTGCGCCAGTCTGGTCCCTTCTTAGCCATCTTGGACAGACACTTCCTCAGCCTGCACCAGCTGCGCCCCCCACCAACAGCACAGGGGGCCTGCCAGGTGCATTTCCTTCCCAACCCCGCCAGCTCCGCCCCGCAGACCTCTGGCTCACCCAACCCGGCCTCTGCAGCTTCCTTCCCTCCCTCCCCATCCACCACTCCAACATCACATTTTCACAGGAAGGGGGGCCAGTCCCTGGAGTCCCCTGTTCTCTTACCCTAGACTCTGAAGTCTGGCCAAGGAGAGGGGGCACACTGAGTCCATTCCAGAACTCTCTCCCAGCTAGGGTCCTATTTTAGGGAAGAGAAGCAAGCGGAGTTACCACTAATGAGGCTGGAGGCCAAGGGAGCGAGTGGCTGGCGTCTACAGAGAGGCCCTGTGGCCTTTGGGCAGCCACAGGAACTTACCAGATCCCAGCCCAACATCAGAGATGACCCTGTAGGGGTCATGTGGGCACCACTCGGCGGGACATGGGGCCAACACATGCCTGAACCAGATTGTTCTCTCATGTGCAAGAAGAGTCATACATGTCAGCACCCCCTCTCCCCCACTGTGCGAGGACCACATATCTGGACACTTGGAGAATCTATGCTCTCCAGAGACTCTGAGCCAGGAATTGAGACCATCGCCAAGGCCCTCTGGGCTCAGGAGGACCTGTCTCCAACATCTGTGTCACTTGGTGGTTCAGAGTGGCTGTGGGCCTGAGACCCCCCCCACCCGTCACTGATGGTGTCCCTAAGATACTGCCACAGTGCCAGCAACAGATGTTGGAGATAGGTCCTCCAAGTGAAATTAACATTAACAAACACTGAACTAAATAACCACCAAATGTCATACTCTGTCAATTAGTGGCAATCGTTAATTCCACAAAGGATGTGGGTGTGCTGCAGTATGCCTGATAGGACAACAGGGTCTCCAAAAGTGACACTGCGTCTGGTCCACAGCCCCTGCCTTGACACACACCCTCGGACTAAAGGCTGCCCTCCTGTGGCTGCCCTTTCCCTTCCCTTCGAGGCTGCCCTTCATGTCCATTTAGCCTGATTGCAGGGGACTTGCATGTTGGAGAAGACAGACAACGCTCCTGAACTTCCTGTCATCCCTTCTCTCTCTCTCTTTTTAATGTTTATATATTTTTGAGACAGAGAGAGAGACAGAGTGTGGGCTGCGAGGGGCAGAGGGAGAGGGAGACACAGAATCCGAAGCAGGCTCCAGGCTCTGAGCTGTCAGCACAGAACCTGATGTGGGGCTCGAACTCATGAACCATGAGATCGGGACCTGAGCCAAAGTCAGATGCCCAATGGACTGAGTCACCAGGCGCCTCCTACCATCCCTTCTCTTGGCTGAAAGCCTGTCCAGGCAGCCCCACCTGATTGGAAGGAAACCCAGGTAGGATCTTGCTTCCTCAGGCTGTAGGGCGTTGTGTCTGGATATGGTCTCTGATCTCAGCCTTGAAGCTGAACTGTCCAGGCAAGGGCTTGAGGTCAAGATGGGGAAAGAACAGAGTCTTGGAATGGTACTTATGCATGGGGCCTTCTTTTCTCCTTTTCTCTAACCTACCCTCTCTATATGGGCATCCCCTCCTGGTGGGGGGCAGGCACGGCCATGAAACTGGGGCTAAGATGGGGAGGACTAACTGGTGTTTGTGGTGGGTGGTCCCTGTGCTTTGATGGGGGTCTGGGGGCTCCAGCACCCTAGCTTGAGCACAAGAAATGGAGTCTGCTGTAATCATTAGCACCTAGCCATTCATTCAGTTATTCTTCAGATCTACACTAACGCCTATTGTGTGCTCAGCCCTGTAACACGGACTCTTACACAATCTGCGTAACACAATTGTAGCTCAGACTGTAACACAATCGTACTACAAACATCGTGAGACATGGCGTCTACATCCTGTTCATGGCAGGTGGAGGCACATGTGTCAGACAGGACGGCATGTTTGTGTGTACGTGTTCACTTTATTTGAGGAAGCTGGGAAGTTACTCCAAGTCTACCTTCAGTGCTTGTCCAAACACAGCCTAAAATCTCAGCCTGGAGTAAGGGTAGGGGTGGGAGGTACCGTTTTGGGTGAAGAAACTGGATTTCTTTTCAAATACTTTTCAAATACAAATAAAACTGAAAGGATCAATTTGTAATCAGTCATTTTTTTTTTGCCCAAGCATAAATCTGTCCTTTAATCTATATACCTCAAGTTTTCCTTGGGAGCCCTGAGGCTCTGATCCTGTCCTGCTTTGTGAGTCTGTACCTAGTCTCCGTGAAGAGACTGTACGGGCCCTCAGGTCAGAGACCAGGCCCCAACGCTGGGCTGGGTGACGGCACGCGCTGGCTGAATGAATGGATGGGGATCTGGAGAGGCAGAGCTCCAGGGAAACGTGGGGGTGGTTGATGGACAAAGTTCATGCTGAACCCTGGTTTCCTCCTTTCTCCACTCCCCTCCCTCATCCCTGCCCTGCCTCACCCCAGTCCGTTCAGTCTGGGCAGAGCTCACTCCTGACGGCTCACCCACCCCTATGTGGCATCGTCCTGAAGCTGTGCGTGGTGCAAGAGAGAGAGAAACACTGGGAAGGATGCTTTGGAGACCACTTTCCGTGGGTCCATCTGATTTCAAATAACTCTGTGCAGTGATTTTGTACAGAGGTCCCCTAAGTAGACAAGTATTTGTTAGGCTACTATCGACCCCTTTACCCTGGCTCATGTGTCCACGCAGAGGGAGCGGATGAGTGTATCTCCTCTGCCTGGTCCCTGGGGATAAGGTCTCTGATTTGTCACTACGGGAGAGCTGAGAGCAGGAGCCCTGGGTCTGGCTAAGAGCTTTGCGATCTTGGGCAGGTCAGCCCCTCTCTGGGGGGTTTCTTCTCAGTAAAAGTAGGGCTTGGACTGAAGACTCCCACTCCTTATATTTGATGGTTTTTCCCATCCTGGATACTGAGTCTCCTGGAGCCTGAAGTCTTAAGTTTCTGCCTCACCACACGGTTCCCAGCAGGCAGAGCCCTGGGTGGGTGGGTGGGGGCGCAGCTCTTCCCTTCTCTTTCCAGCTGGGAGATGTCTGGCCCCTCACGTTCAGGCTGTACCTCCCTCCTCTGGCTTCTCTCCACCCCGTTCCCTGCCCCTCTGTGACAGATTGGTTCTCCTGCCCCTCACCTGGCCCCATCCATCTTGCACACCCCTTTGCTCCCCCCATCCTGCCTCTCCCCACTCGCAGGGCTGGGGAAGCTGGGTCCTGGGAGGTTGCCTGACTTAGCTACACTCCACAGTTTCTCTGCTCCCCCACCCCCATCACCCAGTCCTAAAAGCAAAGGAATGTTCTGGAGTTTGGGAAGGATGGGGGCCCGCCAGAGGAGGGAGGAAGGGGAGGAGGCAGCTTTGTCCTGTCAGTGTCTGAGCTCTAAATAGAACTGAGCGGCTGGGCTGGGGGAATGAAAATAAACAGCCCCTCCAAGCAGCCCCTTCCTAGCAGTTGCCGGACTTTCCTTCTAGTTCCTCCGCCCGGGCCATTTCCCTCCCCTCTTCTCCCCTGCTCTCTGGTCCCAGGGAGGCGTGGGGCGGTCTATAACTCAGGGTTATGAGGGAGTGAGGGGTACTGGTCCAGGCTGTGTGTCTTTGGGGAACACACCTCCCCTCTCTGGGCTTTGGTGGGGACAGCACACTGAATGGAAGGACAGGGATCGACTCAGAGGTGGTTGGAACTTATTTCTCCCTCAGGAAAGGGTTCTTATCCCAATGATTCTCATGTGGCATAAACTTGGAAACTCTCTCCCTTTCAAAACATGACCCCCAATTTAAGGGTCAATTTATGGTCAGGTTTAAATTACACTGGTTTGCTGGTGCCTTTGGGGGAAATTCTCAGACTCACCCCTAAGACTAGGGATTGCCCACCGCCCTGTCCCCCAGCACAGAAGAAGGATGACCCATGGTAGTCAGCGGGAAGGGGCCTCCTTGGGGATCAGGAGTAGCTGGGTTCATGCACATGTTCTGAATAGTTCAGGCCAAATTACCCATTCTGGGTCCTGGAGCCACTGGGATGCTGAATTATAGGGGTTGTCCCTGGAGCTCAGTGCGGTGGCCTCTCCAGTCTCATAGGCGAAATGAGGACTCAACCAGCAAACCCCCAGAGGGCTCTGGTCTCTGCCCAGCCCTGCCCGGAGATGGGAGCAGGGACCCTCACGTGAATCCTTCACAGGAGCCTGAAGGACAAGAGTCCCCCAGACCTCCAGGGAGGCTCCGGGGCTGCCTCCGGCTTCTCCCGCAGGTAGTTGGAAAGTCAGAGGGTGACTTAGATTTCTTCTGGGTCCCTGATTTCAGACAGGTGGGGTCAGGAGCCCACATGGGCTTGGTGCAGCTGAGACCCCGCATGGGGAGGGGAAGGTAGTGTGCTGGGGGCTTCAGCTTCCTCCCACCTTCGGCCTCCAGCCTCTTCCCTCTTTTCTTTCCTTCTTTCTCTCCACTCTCTCCCCCTCCCCCTCCTCTCCCTCACAAAAGCTCTCTGTACACAGCCACTTCCTCTGGCTGCTGTCTCTGAGCCCAGACCTTATGAGAACCATATGGGGGAAGGAGGGTGGAAGAGAAGGGGGTGGGGAAGCTGGCAAGGGCCCGCCCCTCCAGCCAGCATCTTTCCACTCCCCTCAGGCTCTGTGCGCACAGGCGCCCGTTGGCACACTTTGCCCCAAACTCCCCTAACTGGATCTTGGTGGCTGGGGTGAGGGGCACTGAGGGGGGGCCCAGTCCAGAGCTGGGACTTCAGAGAGAAGTCTGTGCTCAAGAACCACGTTCCTGAGGCTGGAGCAAGCACATGGGCTGTGAAGGGGTCTCCCCTCCCCCGATGCTGCTCCCAAGACCACCAAGCCCACAGCAAAATGACCCAGCCACCATTAGATGCATCCGAATGGCAAATGCCCCTTCTCTCCCATGCGGGCTGCTAATGTGGTGGGTAACCCCCCTGCCCCAGAAATGGGAAGTGGAGTGGAGGGCGTTTGTGGGTCCTGGGAGAATCCGGAGTGGCCAGTACCATGCCTGCCTCCTCCCCACCCAGCCTTGGAATGTTCCCAGGCCAAAAGGGTCTAGGTTCTGCTGGGAAGGATCTGGGTTTTTAAAAGCAGCTTTT
Organism: Suricata suricatta; assembly: GCF_006229205.1. NCBI lineage: Eukaryota > Metazoa > Chordata > Mammalia > Carnivora > Herpestidae > Suricata > Suricata suricatta. The sequence continues at coordinate 32,750,546 of NC_043700.1, read as the reverse complement.
GGGTCCATTGGGTCCCAAATCCAGCCAGATGAGCAGTGAGTCCCTCACCTGAGAGGAATGTAAGAGGACCCAACCAGCTAATCCTGGCCTCAGTTTGCTCAGCCTGTACTGTGGAGATGCAGGGGCTGGATTTGCTGATCTGTAAGGGCCTTTTCAGTGCAGATGGTCTAGGAATTTATGACGTTGGCTGCAATCCTCTGAGGGGCTGCTCAGATGTCCTGCGAGGTCCTCGCAGGAGATTTCCTTCTGGAACCCTTTCCTAGAATTCCTTATTCCCCCACCCCCTACTCTCGCTCTCAGTGCTGCAAAGCGGGCCCATCAGCAGCTGCCCAGGAATGGGTGGGGGGTTCACAGTGCTTTTCATCTCTCTCCCACACCCAGGCTCTCCCTAAAACGAGTCACCCTCCATGAGAGCTTTCCGCTGGGGGGAGGGCCCTAACGGCTCCTGCTCTGGACGAGAGCCTGGGTGCCCACGGCTGTCCTGCAGCCTGAGCTGAGGGGTGGGACGGAAGCCAAGAGTCCCGCTTTCCTGGAAAACTGTGCGTGAAAATCCATTAGAAGGGAAAAAGCAAAGGGTGGGGAGAGGGGCACACGGTCCACAAAACCAGAAGGCAGAAGTTAGGATACTAGGGTGGAGGTGGGAGGGTTTTCAGTGACGTTAACGGGACTGTTCCCGGAATTGCCTGCAAACTCTCTGAGCAGAGACAGGAGGCTCCTTGCAGACAGGCACCTGATCTAGAATTTTCTTTGCTTGAATAATCCCAGCACTGGTGTCTACCAGGGTTCCCAAGGAGCGGGGGTGTCCCAGGTCCCCTGAGCAGGGTGAGGTGTGAGAGGGACTGGGACCTGGTGGCCTATTCTGGAGGAAAATAGGGAAGGAGGGAGGTAAAGCCACGGTGCAAAAAACAATCCACCTAAGTCTTATTGTTTGCACCAGGTGACAGGCAAAAAGGTGAAAGGAAACAAAAACAGTAGGGAGGAGGTTTCCAGGCTCTTAGCCTCTGGCTTTGCTGCCAGGTTGAAGCCCCTTCCCTGTCCTTGTCTCCCTTCTTCCAAGAGCATGCTGGGAAGGGATGGGCACGCTGGAGGGGCTGAGCTCTGAGATGACAATCCCTGCCCAGCAATCTGGATCAAGATTATGTGGGGCCTGTAGGGAGAGCCTAAGAACTATGTCCATGGCTGGGATTCAGTCACACTCCAGGCTGACGGGCCGGTGGGCTCTCAGGGGCTTCGAGGGGCTGCCCTGTCATCACTGTGGGGACATCCAGCCAGGCTCCGGGGCTGTTTCTGTGGAACCTAGGTCCATGGCCTGGGACATGGTTTGGAATGGGAAGGTGAGCTAGCAGTCACGTTCACTGCCACCCCGTCACAATATATTCTCACCAAGAGTTGGCTGTGCTCACCCCTTGGAGTGGCGTCGATGGGAATTAGCTATGGCTGGAAAGCATTAGTTACCAAATCATTCTAAGATGTACTGCAAGCCCCTTTTTAATATCCCCCCCTTTCTGCCTTCAGTATGATTAGGATTCCCCTAATCCCAACAAGCAGACATACAGAGGGACAGTGTCCCACCTATGCGTGTGAGCAGAGCCACAAGATCGAGCGCACACACACACATACACACAGAGTCTTCTCTTGAACTGAGTTATCGTTGCCCAGCAGGGACTCGCACAGACACCCGCCCCACCATTCCACACAGCAAGCATTTTTCTCCTCCAGCGCTGAGTGGGCTGGGGAATGCCCAGGCCTGTCTGGACCCTTCAACACCACTGGACAATCAAAGAGACCAGGAATGAGCAGTCACGGCTGCCTTCCCAGGCCATGGCCATATCCCAGAGCTGCTGAGACGTACGAGCCAGTGGACATACTGCCTCCACTCCCCCTAACGTGCGCAGGCACACACACACACACACACACACACACACACACACACACACACACACACACTCCAGCTGGGGAAAATGCAGGCCAGGCAGCTAACGTCAGAGGCTGACCAGTCGTGTCCTGTCAGGAAGCCGGCAGCCTCTGAACTCACCCAACCAGAGGCATTGCTGTATTGTTCTGGACACAATCAGGATAGACCGTGGGCCAGCCCCAACTCTGGGCAAGGGGCAGCGGGGAAACGGTTGCCACTGGGGTCAGGAAGACAGGAAAGGGGAAGCGCATGCAGGTTGGGTCCGGGACAGGAAAGGCGTGGGCCGGACCCTCCACTCCACGGCCGTGCGTGGAGCTGGGAGCACGTGGTCAGGGCAGGAAGTCGCAGCGCGGGTCGGGATCGCTAATTCTCCCGCGGTTGTGGGGGCTTCAGGCCCCCATCAAGGAGGCTTGGGGTCCGGTCGTGGTTCGCCAGCAAAGTGAGGGCTCATTAGGGCCCAGGCTGAGAAAGGAAACGGGATGACGGAAGGAGGCTGGGAGGCAGCCGCCTTCCCCTCAGCCAGGGTTCTTTCTTCGCAGTCTTGGAGCGAAGAAGTCAATCGATTAACAGCCACAGTTCATGTTATACCCATGGGAGGTAAAGAAGAGGGCGGGATGCAGGAGCCGCCGCACACCTCACTTCACCGACGCGCGCGGAGGGAGAGGGTCCGCAGAGCAACGGGGACGCCGGGGTGTCATTCAGGCCAGCAGCGCCGCAATCCCAAGGACAGATTTTCCGAGCCCTCCCTCCCGCCTGCCCCGCGGAGATAAGGCTGGAATTGGTGCTGGCAGGCTGGGGGCCGGGGGGGGGGGGTGCGCCCCCCACTGGAGGAGCCAGACCCGCGGTCTGAACCCGGGAGATTCCTCCAGCCCGGCCGGGGACGCGTCCTCCGAGGTGACGTCCACAGCCACCTCTTGGGCCGCGGGCGTCGATCTTTCCTGAGACTTCCCCCAGCCCACCAACCTCAGGTCCCCGAAGTCCGCAACACCACCAGCCCAGACTGGAAAGTCGAGGGGCGTGGGCGTCCCGCCAGTGCGCATTCCCTTCACCTGTGCAGGTGAGTGGGCGCCCGCGGTCCCCCTCTCTGGGGCGCAACCGCCAACCCCCCCCCCCATGTCCCCTCCTCCCTCCACACCCTGGAGCCCTAATCCTTCCCATCCTTCTCCTGGACGCAGGCCTGTCCTAAAGTCTCTGAAGTGGCGGCAACGTCCCCGTCCCCCCTCTTCCCGCCCCTCCCGTCCCGTCTTCCTTCTCGCCTTCGTCGGAGCTTGGGCCGAGTAGGGTACTCACAGGGTAACGGTGCCGTTAGGCAGAAGGCCGGGCTCGGGAGGCTCCGGGAGGTCCCCGCCGCCGCACACCACCCTCCTGCGCGCCGGGTTGGGGGCGCCGCCGCTTAGCCCCTTGGGCCGCTCCCCCGAGCATTTGCAGCTGCGGATGGGCACGGGGCAGCCGGGCGCGCCCCGGGTCTCGGGCGCCAGGAGCAGTAGCCACGGCAGCAGCGGCAGCAGCAGGCGCGCTGGCGCCCCCCGCATCCTGCGTCCCGCGGCGCCCATCAGCCCATCGCCCCACGGGGACCCACAGCGCTGGGGCCCTTCTGCGCGCCGACCGCAAGGACCCG
>NC_043700.1:32643222-32746913 GCF_006229205.1 Suricata suricatta | reverse complement strand
CCGTCCGCGGGGCCCTAGCGCCGCCAGCCACGCAGCCCGGCCGCTGCCCTCCAGGGAGCCGGAGCGGGCCGGGGCGCCTGGAGGCCCCATTTGTCCCGCGAACCCGCCCCGAACCTAGACTCTTTCTCCCTCCCGCCCCTCCTCTCCGGGCCAGGGCTCTTCTTCCCCCACAACCCATCTGAGACCTCAAAGTCAACCACCGTCACTTTCCACAAAACCCTCGCTCGCTCAAGCTCATCCCAACCGCACCACTGTGTTCTGGGTGTTTCACGGACCTGCGGGTTTGGCCGGAGATAACTGGTGCTACCTGTCTGGCATTGTGATTGAACTTCGTTCACCGTCCTGGGGTTGCTGAGACTCAGCTTTCCTTGGTCCCTGCCCTGATGAGCTAGTCTGGAAGCGGGCTTTCCTTCCCGCAGACCTAGGAGTCTCAGACTCTCCTCAGCTGCCAGGTGACTTCACCCAGCAGGGGGTGCATGTCACTCAGCCAAGGAGGAGGTCAAAGGCCAAGGCAACAGGCTATATCTGGCCTCCTATGGGTGTGTGGAGGGGGGTGGGGCACGCGGGTGTGTTTGAGAGGCAGTGGGAATGAGGGAAATGGGAAGAGAGCGAGCAGGGGTCCTACCAGGGCGTGGAAAGAGCACTGCACTCTGAGTCAGGAGAGCCTCATTCTAGACAGCTCTATTTGACTTTGGACACAGCTTCTAATATCCTGGAGTATCTAATCTCTGGGGTCAAAATGGGGCTCTCCCTGTCTCCTAGTTTATGAATGTCAGCCAGGGCATTTGAATGAGTGAGTGAGAAAGGGGCACTCAGTTTCCACAGGCAGAGAGCTGGTGGCTTTCTGTAGTGTCTGACCTTGACAACTGGGGATGGAAACGAAAGTTGACCGAGGGTCTTAGATGCACCATAATGCAAGCTGGGAATGGGGCTGGGGTCGGAGGGAAAAGGGAAGTATGGTCCAGTGCGTCTGCTCCCTCACTTTCCCCATAAACTGGACTTATCGGCCACTTACTACACCACCTTCTTTCTGTGCTCTTGGCCCTGTTGGTGTGTGTGGCACCTTTTCCAGCATTGGGGCCTTTCCGCTAGTCTCCCACCTCTCTCTGCAGGCAAGAGCCTTCTCTCCCTGGCTCTGGGCGGCAGACCCTGGGCCCAGACACTGGCTTCTTCACTTTCCCTCTCTGGCTCCTCCAGTCTCTCCAGGCTGCAGGCTCTGGTTCCTTCAACTTGCAAAGATAAATAAATAGTGATTGCAAATGGAGTAAGAGAGAAGCGGAATGGACTCCCTAGCAGGAGCCCTCCGCAGGCAGGCAGGCAGGCAGGCTGAGACTGCATTCCTTTGGAAGGGTCCAGAAGGAGCCACGGCCACAGCAAGGTCTGCCATTGGGCTCTCCTGCTCCCAGGCAAGGAAAACTTCTCAGAGACGAGGCGGACAGGACTCGGGCCTTGGCCACACAGCTTTTTTTGGTCAATTCTTTTTGCTAAGCGAAGACAGTCCACCGCCTGGACAGGCGTTGCACTGTGACATGAACTCTCTGGGGCTGCACAGAGGCCAAATGACATTTAATGAGGCAAAGCTTCCCTGAAGGTGGGAATGAGGTGCCTCGTGGAGACATTTATAAACCGCTGTCCTGTCCTATGTGGCGTCTATACCCACCCAGAGGAGGTGAAGGGGGCAGGAGTTACTTTCTGTTTTACAAGTGTGGATGAGGAAACTGAGTCATGAGCAGCAAAGGGCCAGGGCTGGGGATTAGCCCTCTGAATGCTTTTCAGGTCCTCTTTCCTCTGAGCCACTCAAAGCTTTTCCCACACGATGCTTCCTGCTTTATCTGTTCTCAGAGGTGCAGGGCGGGATGAAGGAGTTGCCCACGTGAAAGTCTTCCTGGTTTGAAGTTTGTTTGGGACAGAAGGAGAACCCAAACTTAGTCCCCACCTCCGGAAGTCTGGCTAGGGAGTTTGGCCAATTCAGTACACCTGGATCGTGTGATAAACTCTTTAATGGGATAGGGGTAAGGTACCATGATAATAGAGAGGAGGCTGAATTGATCCTACTGAAGCAAGAGAGAGGGGGCTTACCAAAAGTTTTAGTCCAGTTTAGGGGAGACGTGTAAGCCACCCAACTCTTCTAACCCATAATTATTTCCTTAAAGTTCGGGGCTCACATCTGTTCTGTCACTTTCAAAAGAAGTTTGCCTTTGCTAGGTTCTAGCTGCTAGCCAACCTCTCTGTGCCCGCCAGCTTCGATGCTGATCCAGTCCTCCTTGTCAAGGAGTAGCTGGGGCCCCCATGGAAGACCAGCCCCTCCATTTTGCAGCTGAGAGTGGAAGATGAGGTGACCGTCAGCGTCCCCTCCGTCTGAGACTGGGGCAGACCAGGGCCACCACAGAGGAGAGCTAACGTATCCCGAGTGCTAATTATGTGCCAGACACTTGTTGACTACATTTCACAAGAATTAGCTTCTTTAGTCTTCCCAACACGGTGAAAATGGCTGTTTTAGCAGAGAACTGAGGCGTGAAGAGGCACCTTAGTGGTCCAAAGGGTACAAGCTAGTAAGTCATAGAGAGAGGATTTGAACCCAGGCACTCTGGGTTCCAGAGTCCAAATTTTGAACCACCATGCTGTATAATTTCTGCGGAGGAGAAGGGCTCTCAACGATTGTCCCCACATTTTACTTCCCCTGAGGTTTCCTCATTTTGATTCCCTGGCCCTTTCGGAGCTGAACCTCTAAAGATGTGCATTCTTAAACGCAGGACCTCTCTCCTAATCTAACAGAGTCAGGGAAGACAGAAACTGTCCAAAGCAGTCTCACTACTTAGCTAGAAGAGAGTCAGAGGTGAACAGAGATGTAACACGTATAGACTCCGGCAGGAGCTAGTGCTCCCAGCTCTGTCCTCCCCTCCGTTGTGTAGGGACCCCACCCTGGATGTTCACCGTTGAATTATTGGGTTTTCTAACTCCCTCTGTGCCTTGTTGCCTTTCAGAAGCAAGATCCCGGCACAGACCCAGGACAACAGGTCCATAACTGGGTCAATAGGGCAAAGGTGATGTTTCTCCAGGGCTCCTCTAGCTTAGACAGACGTGATGGAGGCACAGAGACTGTGACATCCCCAGTGTCCCACCTCCCTCCAGGGAGGGCTGTGCAGGACAGGCCTCTGGGCTCTCTGTCCTCTTTGCTGTCCTGTGCCTTCCTCTGAAGACTGCGCTGAGCTGCCTGATCTGATGGAACATCACACTGAGTATTCGTGAGACGGAAATGCTCGTGCCTCAACCAGAAGACATGGATAAGACTTGGGAGAGGCTACCCAGATAAATACTTGGGCCTGCAAAGGCTTCCCTTTCATGATCAGATGTTACCGTGCAGTAGGTACCTGTGTATAATTTAGGCACTCCCACAGGAAGTGGTCATGATCTCTGTCTCTATTAAAATTGGACTCACCCTTTTATTTTTAGTATGTTTTAAATGTTTATTCATTTTTGAGAGAGAGAGAGAGAGACATAGCATGAGTGGAGGAGGGGCTGAGAGAAAGGGAGACACAGAATCTGAAGCAGGCTCCAGGCTCTGAGCTAGCTGTCAGCACAGAGCCTGATGCGGGGCTCGAACCCATGAACCGTGAGATCATGACCAAGCTGAAGTCACACACTTAATTGACTGAGCCACCTAGGTGCCCCTGGACTCACCCTTTAAAGTAAAATCTACTCACATTCTCTCAGATGATGAACTGGCTCCTGCATTTTGAGAACAGTGGCAAAGAGCATGGACTCTGCAGCTGGATTCAAATTCTGGCGGTCTATTTTATGGATCATGTGACTTGGGGCAAATCACTTAATTTACCTAAGCCTCAGTTTTCTCATATGCAAAATGGGGGGGAGGATAAAAAATAGTATTTACTTTAGAGAATTGTAATGATGATGTCCGTTGTGTATGAGTGATACCTGTGTGGTATAATCCAAAAATATACTTGGCCTTAGTCCTGGTTCCTGACCCAGAGCTCCTCAAACCCTTGGCATTTCCTTATTCATGAGGAGCCTCTTGGATCACACCTGAATTTATGCTAATGACTGACTGAGGGTAGGACTCTGAGGCAGCCTTCTGATGGAGGAGGACTGTCGCCAGAAAGAACTAGTGGTTAAAGAGTTGGAAATTTCAGTGCTGCTGGCCTCCACCTCTGGGACAGGGGTAGGGGCGCTAGAGATTGAGGTCTATAAGAACTCCCACAATGAGGGGCACCTGAGTGGCTCAGTCAGTTAAGTGTCCCACCTTAGGTCAAGTCGTGATTTCATGGTTTGTGAGTTCAAGCCCCACATCAGACTCTGTGCTGGTGGTGCATAGCCTGCTTGGGATTCTCTCTCTCTCTCTCTCTCTCTCTCTTTCTCTTTCTCTCCATGCTTTTCCCACTTGCACTCACTCTCTGTCTCAAAATAAATAAATAACTTAAAAAAACAGCAGCTCTAGCAACGAGATTGAGAGAGTTTCCAGGCTGGTGAACACAGCAAGGTGCTGTGAGGGCCACACACCTGGAGAGGCACGAGAGCTTTGTCTCCTCTCCCCGTACCTGGTCCTGTGCATCTCCCCCACTGGGCTGTTCCTGAGATGCATCCTTTTTTGTTTTTTTTAATATTTATTTATTTTTGAGAGAAAGACACAGAGTGTGGGCAGGGGAGGGTCAGAGAGAGAGTGAGACACAGAATCAGAAACAGGCTCCAGGCTCTGAGCTGTCAGCACAGAGCCCGATGCCGGGCTTGAATCCATGAACAGCAAGATCATGACCTGAGCTTAACCGACTGAGCCACCCAGGCACCTCTGAGATGGATCCTTAAAAATATACCAGCAAGGGTAAGTAAAGTGTTTTCCAAGTCCTGAGAGCCATACTAGCAAGTGACTGAAACTGAAGAAGAGGTCATGGGAAGCTCTGACTTACGGTCAGAAGTATGTGCAGCCCAAGACTCCCAACTGATATATGAAGTGGGGGGACTGAGCCCTTAACCTGTGGGGTTTGCACTGTCTCTGCGTCATCAGTATCAAAATAGAATTAAATCGTGGGAGAACTAGTTGGTGTCAGAGCACACCCCAGCTTGGCACACCCAAGTCCTCTGTAGGTGTTAGCTAACCTCCTTCCTTTGGGCTTGCTGCTGTTTTTCTAACTGGTAGTGTTGAAAAAGAAACAAGAGAGCTACAATGGGGTCACTTGTGCTAAGCCCCACATCAGCAAACCAAGACTTGATACCTAGCCTAGTTTCAGTTTCAGCCCTCCCAGAAATCTGACCTTTAACCAGTCAATCTGGGCGAACCTTGTCAGCACTAGTGAGGTAATCTGCGTGATAGACCCTAGCCTTTTCCCCAGGGAAGGAGATCTTGCCTGAATCAATCCAGTCTTTGCTAGAAATGTCTTTTTCCCACTCCCTTCTGCTGATAAACGCCTTAAATTTTGTGCAGTTTTGAGGAGGCCGTGTGTACTTGCTAGATGGGATGCTGCCCGATTTATGAATCATTGAATACATTTATTCAGTTGAATTGCATTAAACAAAAAATTTTTTTTAAACATTTCTGTCTATTATTGAGAGACAGAGAGAGGACAGAACGTGAGCATGGGAGGGGCAGAGAGAAGGAGACACAGAATCCGAAGGAGGCTCCAGGCTCCAAGCTGTCAGCACAGAGCCCGACGCAGGGCTGGAACCCATGAACCGTGAGATCGTGACCTGAGCTGAAGTCGGACGCTCAACCGACTGAGCCACCCAGACACCCCTGAACTGCAGTTTTAAACAGTACGTACTCAGTTCTGTCCTCTCTCTTAGTTCACTGTGTACGTATTTGACTCCTCCGTTAGAATGGAAGGTCCCAGAAGAGGGAATTCTTTTCTTTACTTCTATGATTTCCAGCCTGTTTTAGTACCCAACAGATGGAAGAGACATTTATTTCATTCATTCAACAAAGCATTCCTGAAGTCTTAGTCATTTACTTAAGCAACATTTATGGAGCAGCTAGTATGTGCCAGATACTGTTTCTGGCGCTGAAGACACAGCAGTAAACTGAAAGGAGGTCTGTGGCCTCACGACGCTAACGTTACAGCAGAGGGAGGCCGATAATATGGAAATACCCAGGAAATATGTGGAATCAAATAGATGGGGGTACGAGGAAGCAGCATAAGGAAATCAAGAATGATGAGGAAGACCTCTCTGACACGGTGATCTCTGAGCACAGTTCAGAAGGACTGGGGGAACAAACCACGTGGCTTTGGGGGGACAGAGCACTCCATGCACGTGGCAGCAAGGTGGGAGGGTGCTCGCTGCGCTCAATCGAGGAAGAGTTGGGGACCAGTTTAGAGCAGACTAAGCAAGAGGAAGAGAAATAAGAGGTGTGGTCACAGTGCCCTTTGACCTCATGTCCCCTCACCTAGGGTATTGAAGACCCCGGGAAGGACTTTGAATTTTATTCTGAATGAGAAGAAAAGCCTAGAAGGTTCAGAAAAGACAGCTATCTCATCTGAATTAGAGTTTTATTTTTTTTATGTTGATTTATTGATTTATTTTGAGGGAGAGCGAGAGCGTGCGGGGGTTGGGGAGGGGCAGGGGGGATTGAGGAGGAGCAGCAGGAAAGGAAGAGGGAGAGGGAGAGGGAGAACCCCAAGCAGGATCCTCGCTGTCAGCATAGAGCCTGATGTGGGGCTTGATCCCACGAACCATGAGATCATGACCTGAGCTGAAATCAAGAGCCAGACACTTAACTGACTGAGCCACCCAGGTGCCCCTGAATTAGCCTTTTAAATCTCTTGTCTGTCAGCCACATGGAGGATGACAAATTGGGGGTGCAGGCGACCAGTGAGGAGGCCCAGCCCGTGGAGACGCTGTGGCACCTCGGACAAAACGAGTGATGAAGGAGGCAGAAAGAGGTTGGATCCTGGATGTAGGATGTCAGGATTCCCTGACACACTGCAAGGGGGGGTGAGGAACGTTTGTCAGGAAGGCCCCCGAGCAGACGGTGACCACCCTTACCGTGGTGGGCACTGTGTAATGTATGTCTGTCACGTCACAGGGTCGTACACCCGAAGGTAACGTGGCATGGGGTGCCAACTATACTTCAGTTAGAAAGAAAGACAGGCCCCCTAGGCATTTGGGTTGAGCTGCGAGAAGTCTGGAGTCACCATTTACGAAGCTGGAGAAGACTCAGGAAGGATAAAGTCTGGGGAAAAAATCAAGAGTTTGGCCCATCACAGTGTTGGGTGCTGGGGATACAATGGTAAAACAAAAAAAACCAACAACAAAAAACCCAATAAAAAGCCAAAAGCTGTGCTTGAATAAATGAGGGCCCAAATGGCTCTATAATCAGGAATTATGATGGGCTGTGAAAGGAGGGGGCCGTTAGATAGAATAATGGGGGGACAGGGAGACCTTAGTTTCCAGTGGGGGCCAGGAAAGGCCTCTCTGAGGAAGTGGTGGCTAAGGTGACCGGGGAGAATAAACAGGCATCGGCCAGGCAAAGAGGGAGGCCAGCAGCCTCCCTACCCCTGGGCAGGAAAAAGCTTGGTGCCTTGGAGGACAGAGCCATGTTGTTAGAGGGGGTGCAGGTGGGCTGGTGATGGAGGGGCAAGGGCTCTTCCCACTCCCCCCTCTCCCTGGCCAGCCCTGAGGCACCTCTGAAGGCAGGAAGGCTCCTCAGATGCATCGGGATTCAGGAAGCCTCTTGAGTCACAGACTTCTCAGCTCACGGAGGGGGAGGGCTTTTTCTGGTGGACTGAGGAGACCCAGCCCATCAGGGCCTAGCTTTCTGTATGGATTCATGACTCTTGGGGTCCGTGACCTGTTTCTTCTAGGCCCCCCTGAGGACCTGCTCCACCCATGGCCTTTTTGCCCCAGAGGCAGTGGAGAGGATGAAGCCAGTCACAGGCTGACACCTCTCTTCCTGAGCCCTGCGGGGGTCAGACTCTTCAGGTCCCGGAAGGAGGACAGAAGGGGGACAAGCAACACTAGCCAGAAGGGTGTGTGAGTATGGGTTGGGGGTGGGATGGGCAGAGGTGGCCGTGCAGCTGAGAGAGGAGGTAGCGTGAGGCCAGCATTTTTACGGAGGTGTGTGGACGTGCGGCTTCAGGGTTGCAGAAAAAAAAGCATAGAGGAGAACAAGGGTGACATTTACTGAGGCACTAGGTGCTGAGCGCAGCATGTCAGCTACAGCCGGTCCTTGAACAACATGTGTTTGAACTGAGTAGGAACACTTCTGGGTGGGTTCTGCTGTTTGTTTGTTTTCTTTTTTTTTTTTTTTTGAGTAAGTGCTTTTTTTAAGTGTATTTAAACATTTTTTTTATGTCTTTATTTTGAGAGAGAGAGAGAGATTGAGAGCCAGGGGGGAGAGGCAGAGAGAGGGAGACACAGAATCTGAAGCAGGCTCCAGGCTCTGAGCTGTCAGCACAGAGCCTGACGCGGGGCTCAATCTCACAAACTGTGAGACTGTGAGCTGAGCTGAGGTCAGATGCTTAACGGACCGAGCCACCTAGGCACCCCAGTTTATTTATTTTGAGAGAGAGAGAGAGAGAGAGAGAGAGAGAGAGAGAGAACAGGGGAGGGGCAGAGAGAGAATCCCAAGCAGGATCTGCACTGTCAGAGCAGAGCCCGACGCAGGGCTCAATCCCATGAACCATGAAATCATGACCTGAGCTGAAGTCAGAGGCTTGACCCACTGGGCCACCCGTAGGTGCCCCTGTGGATGTTTTTTTTTTTACAGTACAGTACAGTACTGTAAATGCATTTCTTTTTCTTATGATTTTTTAAATAACTTTTTCTTGTTTCTAGCATACTGTACTGTAAGATACCATCTATAATATGTATAGCATACACGGTGTGTGTTCACTGACTGTTTATATTACCAGTAAGGGGTCTGATCAACTGTAGGCTGTAGTTAAGTGTTTGGGGAATCCAAAGTCGTACTTGGATTTTTGACTGTTCAAGGGCCAACTGTCTTTCACTTAATCCTCACCGCTGCCCCCCATGTGGCTAGTCTCTCAGAGAGGAGGACGTTGGAACTCCTCTTAACCAAGGGATCTGCGTGTGTGGGAGCCTGTGCGTGCGGATGTGTGTTGGGGCTGGAGAGGGCTTATTTGGCCTCACTCCATTCTCTGCTATGACAGGGTCCCTCAGTGGAGCAGCGGGTCGGGGAGGTAAGTCTCGCTCTCCCAACGCCCCTCCCACTCATGGTGGGCGAGTGTGGGTGGCTGTGAGTCTCTGGCCCAGGCTCACACATCTGTGCCCCTCTCAGCCCACATGGCTCAGAAGACAGAAGAGGCACAGAAGGCTACTTAGTGGAGAAAGTTGGCGTGTGTTATTCCGGGCAGGAGGAGAGGTCCAGACAAGCCTGGGGTGTTTTGGGTCCCCCCACTCATGGGCACGGGGCCAGCTGGGGGCTGGTGAGACTGAGGACTGGGCTCTCCCTTTGCAAGGCATGTAGCAGGGGGCCCAAGGTAGAGGCAAACCTCAGACTTTGTCCAGAGCTAAGCTTGCTTCCAGCCCTCACTTCTATTTATATAAAAATTATTTTTACCAAAGTAATGTGCACAGATGGTTAAAAAATGAAATCTTATGGAAGCGCTTGCAATGAAAAGCAACAGTCCCCTCCTGAACCAGCTCCTCAGAGGTGCCTTTCGCTGGGTTTGCTTTTAGTTCTATGCACCTTGTTGATGAAGCCACTGAGGGAGCTTTAGTCAGGGGGACTGGTGCAGAGGGTGAGGGTGCGGGTGGGAGTGGGACGGGAAGGTGGCTTTGCAGGTCCAGCTTTCAGGAGACCCCCACCCCCTGTCAGGCTCTCCACCCCCAGATGGGGCTGCCTTTAGGCTGGTGGTTCTCCATAGTTTTTCAAACCTGGTTCTCTGGGTCACTGTCACCCACTCCCAGCACCAGGGCCTGTCCCCGCAGGTCCCTCGGGCCCACTTGGGGTGTGTGGGAAGCCCCTCCAGTCGTGGAGAGCCCCAGTTTGCTGAAGCAGCTATCCTCTTGATGCCTAGCTGGCCATGGGGGATTTTTGGGCTGGCCCTTTGGCCTTTGTCTCTCTTACCTCCCTCTGCTTCTTTCCCTCTCTCTGTCTTTTCTTTCTCTGTTCCTTTCCCATCCACTTTGTGCATCCTAACCCTCTCCCCCACCCCACCTCCCTGGAAGGTCAAGGTCAGGCTTCTGTACAGGAGATGGGGCTCTATTCCCTAAGACCTGTCAGGCTGCCTTAGGGCCCTGGCAGGCCTGTGGCCACAAAGAGGGAGGTGGGGAGAGATGTAGAAAGAGGAGCCCTCTACGTGGCCTCCCTCGTGGGGACTGCGCTCGGGGAATTTGGGTGCGTCACCGGAGTCTCAGCGCCCCGGGTGTGTGAGCCAGAGTATCCAGTTTTGGTTTCACTCTGGGCTGATTTTGCTGTTTGTGTGCCCCAATTCCTAGCTGGGCCTTTAGTTTAAAGCTATGGGGGCGGGAAATGAAGACTTGGGTGTCTGTATTGGGCAGCCTGGTAAGGGGAAGCGGGGCCTCTCTGCCTCCCTGCGTCCAGCTTCCTTTCGTACTCAGTGGGATGTCCATGAGGGCAGCTGGCTGTGGGCGCTCAGAGCTTTAGCTGCCTCTTGGACGGTCCCCCTTCCTCCTCAGCCTCAGAGGATCATGTTTCATTTATGAAGGAAGGCAACAGTTTTCCCGACAGTCCTTATCTGCTGGGCCCATCAGGGCTCCACCCCGTTTCTCCATGGAGATTCAGGCAGACCGCAAAGCCCCAGTGGCCGGGTCCAGCACAGGGCCACGAATGTTTACTGAGCTTTTATTACGTGCTAGGTTCTGTATACAGCGTTTTACATGCTTGAGCACATTAAAAACTATGTGTCCTTGATTGTTTATTTTTAACTAATCTCTACACTCAAAGCAGGGCTCGAACTCAGACCCTGAGATTGAGCTGCATGCTCCAATTTACTGAACCAGCCAGCTGCCCCTGTGCTTTATCACATTTAAATTTCACAACAACACCAGGAGGCAGTCGTTCTTAATATCACCTTGGGGTACCTGGGTAAGTGGCCAACTCTTGATTTTGGTTCAGGTCATAATCTTGCAGTCGTGAGAGATCGAGCCCCCCGCGCACCCCCCACTGTCTCCTCTGTGCTGGGTGTGGAGCGTGCTTAAGATTCTCTCTCTCTTTCCTTCTCTCTCTTGAAAAAAGTTTAATATTACCTCTATTTACAGATGGGGAAACTGAGTCACCAAGGAAGTTAAGTCTTTGGCCACAGGTAATTTGACTCGTGAGGAATGATGTAGGAGTCAAACCCACACAGGCTGGTGCCAGAGTCTTGGAGCAAGCATTTTGACTCTGTGTGTGCGTGCACGCACAGGTATGGGTGCACATGTGTGTATGTGTGTGTGCCCGCATGCAATAGAGATCCCCCCATCCCTGGTGTGGGCCTTCTAATTTCACTCATGCAGCTCTGTTCCCTGTGAGAACGTTCCCAAATCAAATGCATAATGTCCTTTCGATGCTTGGGCTCCTTGAAGCAGACCCAGTGAGAGCCCTCTTCCTCCTCCCACTCCCTGCCCCTGCTCCAGGCTCTGGGCGTCAGCTCAGAGCTCCCCATGGCACAGTGGCTCCCATAGTGGGCCCGGGCCTCGCAGGTGAACGGAGTCACGCTGCAGACAGCTGACACCACGGCAGAGGTGCACATGGAGTCTGGGAGAAGGCCTGGGACCAGTCCCAGAGACCCACAGCCAGGCAGAAGAAGATGGTGGCTCTCATAGGCACCCCAAAACTACAGTCCATGCAGGCCCCAAAGTCCTCAAGCCCTCAGCGGCAAGGTTAAGTAGGAAAGCCAAGCAGGGACCCTTCGAGGTTCTTCCCCTTCAGCTGCAGGTAGTTTGTGGGGGAAGGGTGATGAGAGGCATCAGAGGCAAAGGTGGGTAGAAACAGGATACAAAGAGGGAAAAAGGGGAGACAGGGAGAGGGCTGGGCTCACCCAGAGGCCCCTAAATGGAGGGAGCCTCTCACTCTTTCTCCAGTGGAGGAGATGCCCCTCTTCACGAGCCAGCAGGAGGCAGGAAGGCTGTGCTGGACTAGGGTGAGACCAAGCCGGGCTGTCTGGCCTGGAGGTGTCTGTGGGGAGCCCTGGGGGATCAGCAGCAGCTCCTGCAGCCTGAGGCCCAGCTGGTCACCCCCTCCCCAGGGGCCCGCCGCCCCGGCTGCGGAAAGCTGTTGGCCCAGGCTGCCTCTGCAGATCCTGGCTTTATCTTCCCCACACATTGAAACCATCAGGCCTCCGTCCGACTGCAGCCTGGCTGGCCCTGTCAGCTAGAGACACCGTGCTTTCATCCAAACCAGACCTTCCCTCCTCCAGGTCTCCACTGGGAGGGGGGCAGCGAGCACAGCCTCACTCGTGCGCCTACCCACCCCCCCAGACCTATCTCAGAACTTCTTAACTCTTTTTGCCCCCTCATTTGCGCTCCTCTCTGAAATGTTTATGAGGCCACCTTCCATGCTGGGGCCGCTTGCCCTGCCTTCATCCTCCAAAGGGAATTTTAGGTGATGCTGCAGAACTCAGGAGTTCTGGGGGCCCCCAAGCACCAAGCTCCAAGCTGCTCCCTGAAAGGAGCGAGTGAGCACTCTTCAGGCTGCTTGCTCTGGGGAAGCCAAATCAGAGGCAAACCCTGAATTCCTCTTGCTCACGGCCAATAAAAACCTTGCTTCAGTGCCGGCTTCCTCTGCTGAAATCAGATATCCTAGTAATAAACAAGTCCGAAAGGCAGGGAAAGGCTCTTGCTTTTTTCTGATTAGTTTTTCTTCCTTTAAAAAACGTTTTCTCCTATAACAGGATGCCTGCCCCAGAAACTTGAGCCCAGAATTGTGCCCTCTCCAGCCCCTGTACCCCGACTCCCTGAGTCCTTACCCTCTGGGCTCCAGCTGGTAGTGCGGCCTGCCTTCCTGAACGTGCTAGGCTGCTAGGCGCTAGGCGGCTGAGCTCAAAGGCGGGTCAAAGGGTCCTGGGGAGAAGGGTCTGTGCTGCCTGGGGAGCTGACTGCCAGCCTACCCTGAGCGCTGGCTTCTCCACCTTCCCGCTGCTGGTGGCTGTCAGCAATGGGAAAGTGAGGCAGGGCAGGTTGGGACCACTTTTCCCCCCAAGACAGTCAGTGCTTCTGAATCTCTCTCGGTGCATCACAGGGCAGTAAAAAGGTCAGCAGAGCGGGTTTTTGGTGTTGAATGCACGGGTGAGAAAGCCAGACCAAGTGCATTTCTGCTGAGAGAGGCTTGTAGGGCCTAGGACTTGGAGTTTCCCTTCCTGGGGCTGTCCTCACCTGGGCTCCCCTTCCTGTCCTTGTCCCTTTCCCTGGGTAAGCCGTGTGTCTGCACACGTGGCCCGCTGTGGAGCGCCTTCCCCTACGTGCTGACATCTCTTCTCCCCCCGCCCCCCAGATAGGTTTTTAAGTGACTCTGCTGTCAGAGATGCTATTCTGTTTGTTTTTCCTTCTGACACTATCTCTCCAGAGAGTTTCTGGTCAAGAGAATTATGTCGAGGCGGCAGATTGCAAAGAGGATTGCGCCTAATGGGGAACAGACAGACAAGACACCTTTCAAGTCCAGCCAAGTTTTCCCCCCTCTTTCTCTCTCTCCCAACTTCTCATCTTCCCTTCTTGGCTTCAAAGTTGGCCCTGGTTTGTGCTAGTTTCTTCGGTACAGCTGGCGAGGAAGGTCACACATTGATTTTATTTTGGAGATTGGCAGCTGGGTCAAGCTTTGCTGAGGAGCCTGAGAGCCCCGAGCGGCGCTGAGCTGGGGCCTGGGCGGGGTGGGTGCTGGCAGGGGGCGCACGGAGCCCCGGGGAGCAGCTGGTGTGAGGGGGAAGGCACTCAGGCACCCAAGGGGTGGCTTCTGCTCCTTCGTGAGCTTGGAAAACTTACTCGAAATACAAGAAAGGCACCCAAAGCCCCCTCCCTTTTGTCCCTAGCATATTCCATTTTAAATGTTCATCTGTGCCAGACTTTACCAGGCAAAGAGTGTTAGCTCTGAGGTCCCTTGGGCCCTTGAAGTGAATAAAGGAGGAGAGGTGAAGTTCAAGGCCCCCCTACCTTGTGTATAGCCCCTCAGCCGCACACAGTCATTGCAGATCCCCGTGGATACAAACTGGCTGGAAAAGGCCTTTTCTTTTTTACCCATATGCTGCTTGCAGGGCGAGGGCAGATTCATACAACTTCCTGGTGGACGGTCTGGATTCTTTTGCCCTTAGTCAGGAGGCTGATGTAATAGCAATTCGACTGATTTCATGGTAAAGACTGTCACAGTTCCCAGAGCAAATCGGTTCCAATAGCACCACTGACGACACCCATCCTTATCATAGCCCTTCAGGGGTTGGTGGGCGAGTACTTCCTGTGCGGAGCTTTGGTGGGAAGTGTGGGGTGCTTCTTTTCAGAAGGACAGTGGTGCCTTGGATTTTAAGAATGTCCCATTTGACCTCATACCCCCTATATCGCCGTGGGGAACACAATTTCCTGCCAGTCTGGCTCAAAGGGGAAAAGGGCACAGCTCTGCACGATCCGATCTGGGCCTCAGCCCAGGGGATAGTTTGAATCTGGGGGGTGAGGGGGGCTGAGTGTGTTAGGGAAATAGAATGACAGAAGGGAGAGGCTGATTCCACTCAGGCTGGGTTTAATTCTCTCTCCTCATCCTCACTGCTTGTGGTTTCAGAGTTTGTTCTGCATTAAAGACGTGTCAGTCTCCACAATTACAATAGATTAAAAGCATACAGTTCTTTACCGGTAATACGCTTCTCTTAACTTAAACCTAGAAATCTAAGAATAGGCCACTTACCTATCATTATAAGCCTGCTCTGGACCAGGAATCAAGAGCCTGCAGTTTATTTCTTGCTCTGCCACTGACCCACTCGGCCCTCAGAAAAGTGTGCCGAGGGGCGCCTAGGTGGCTCAGTCTGCTAAGTGTCTGACTTCTGCTCAGGTCATGATCTCATGGTTCGTGAGTTCGAGGCCTGCATCAGGCTCTGTGCTGATGGTCTGTCTCTCCTCTCTGACCCTCCCCAATGTGTGTTCTCTCTCAAAATAAATAAATAAACATAAAAAACTTTTAAAAAGGGGTGTAGAACCTTCTCTAGGACTTAGTACCCTGTCCACAAAGGTATACCACCATGTAGCCTACATTATCCTACCAACTTGTGTGAGGGAAAAATGAGAGGATATCGGGGAGAGCACTCCGTGTGCCTGGAATGTTTATAAAGTGAGGCACAGGGAGCAGAGTATGATATGAGTAAGAAAGAGATGCAATAGTTGGAACTGAAGAGGAAGTTTGCCAGGATATTGCCTTGCGGGATACCTGGGAGCGTCTGAGCACCTTCTGAGGCAGGCGAGGGCCCTGGCCGCTGGTGGCACAGAGAAGCTAGGCTGAGTGGCGGGTCGGCCCCAGAACGGCACCCTACGGTGACCCAGGAAACGTGCTGTGGACGCATCACTGAGCTGATGAAAATCTGGGGGTGTTCCCACCTGCTGCCTGTCACGTGCAACAAAACCAGTCAATCTTGTTCAATTTTCCTTCTGCTGCGGGTGCACTGGACAGACTGACTGCGGCTTCTTTCCTTAGCTGGGCTTGATCAGGCCCTGGCTTGTCTCTTTCATTGTTCTCAATCTCTAGGCACAATCCAGAGAGTCCTTTATTAATATTAGGCTTAGACTAATTCCCCTTTCCCAAAGTGCTCCATGGCCACCCTTAGGCCGCTAGCCCAGGAAGCAAAAGAAATGAGGTATCCGGAAGAACCTAGTGGTGCTGCAAGAGTCAGCCGCATCGCTTGGAAAAATTGTGTTCTTTGGCCTCCACTCCTGATCTCTAAAGGGGTGTGAGACTAAGGGTGAGGGGCCCCTCCTGGGAAATTTGCTGACCTGGGAACCTCAACGCTTGTCCCCACAGGTTGGCCAATGTCGCCACCTAGAGGCCATTTCAAATAGCGGTTCTTGAAGCAAGAGGTTTGTAAGCATTGTTTTCTTGCCTTAAGAAGATCAGGATTGCGGTCTCCCCCGCGGTGGGGCTTCGCCGCATCTGTGGCCCAAGGGAAGTCCTCCTCTAAAGCCGGCTGGCACAACGTCCAGCGACGGGCACAGCTGCTCCCTGCTGGTTCCCAGGCCCCGCTCCTGTTAATACTCACTCATTACACCAGTCATAAAAAATAAATCTTTTAATTGCTTTGTAATTGGCACAGATGGTAGAATTCAAATTCGCGTTTTTATTCACTAGACTCTGAAACGTTATAGCTCTGACTGAAACAGTACAGGAATCATAATGGTTTAGGTTTTACAAAATTACATTCAGCGGCAGTAGCACGTTCTGAAAGTTATTTCCTAAAATGAAGACTGGGGCTTGAATACATAAGGAAAAAACATCTAGAAAATAAACCACCCAGACTGAAGTCATCTGTTATGGATATCTGAGAATTGTGCTTTCTGGTTTTTGAAGACCTTGCTGCCACTTTATTAACAATCAAGAAGTTGCAAATTCTGGCTTATAAATATAGCGGGAGTAGGGGGTAGAGGGAGGAAGGGCTTTAGATGTGCCTGGAAAATGCTCCGAAGGAACGGGAACCTCCAAGCCAGGCCTTGTTGAAACTGTGAGCCTGAACTGGCCTTGAAGGAATTTCTGGTGAGTTAGGAGAGTCACTGGTCTTTGAGATAAGAAATCACCATTAAGATGATTATGGTGGAGAAGAAATCATAGCATTTAATTCTCATCTAGGAGAGCCCTGTCTCTTCAGGAGGAGGTTAGAAAAGCCCAAGTCCATTTATGTTACCCCTGTAGTTTTCACGGTTCACAGGGACCACAAGGTCACATAAACTCTGATCAACATGATTTGGGTTTGCAGCACTACCCTGAGCCAGCTCCTCAAGTTACCTGCACTGTCATTCCAGAGTGGGGACAAATATTTACCGAGTGGGGTCAAACCTGGGGGCAGATACCACTTTGCTCCAGAGCAGCAAAGACGATTACTCACTAGGGGGTTTGCATGAAGGGACTTTCCATTAAGTGGATGACAAATGGGAATCCCTCTCGCTCTGGTGATTATAGGCATGAGTGACCACACTTTAACCTGGGGAAGGCATTCGCGGGTTGGTTGGTGCTCCTGGACAGGATTCAACACTGAACTTGACTCCTGGCTACTGATTTGATATCTGTTCTGCACAAACGTCTGGATTTCTCAAACCTGATTCAAAGCCACTACCTGAAGTGAGCCTCTTATGACAGATCCAAAGTATGAGCGGTTCCCATCAATACCCACGATCCTCAGTGCACTCTCTCCAGGCCACAAGGAGAGCATGGCTGTGCTGTAACACAGGGGATGTCAACATGGAGGCCAGGCGAGTGCATAGTGAGTGCTCCTGGACAGGCGCGGGCTGCGAGCCTGCCGGCTGAGCCTGGGCTCAGTGTGCCTGGGTCACCTCCACGGGGGCCTTGAGGTCTGCCGCGGACTTGTCCAGAGCAGGTTTCTTGGAGTAATCTCGCTCTCCAAAAATGGTACTTCCTATTCGGACATTCGTAGATCCTACTTCGATCTGTGGGAAAGAGGAGAGGGTATCAAGGGCTGAGTGTAAAATCATGCAGCAGATGCCGAAGTTCAAGTTCCACCTCTCGTTCTGGCTTTGGAGGTGCTTCTGTGAACAAGGAAGAGGCAGCTGAAGAGCACTGCAGGGCAGGAGTTACCCTTGGGGTGACAGGACCTCCAGGGGCGTGTTTAAGAAGTAAGGATTTCCGTGGCTGTCATGGTGACTAGGGGACATGACTGCCATTTAGCTGGGGCTGTTAAGACGTGGCACCCTGTGTGACTGAGACACAATGGCACAACGAAAGGTTGTCTGACAGCCCACACGCCTTCCCGACGTTCCATGGTCAGGCGGATGAAAAAATGTCCTGTAACTGTTTGAGGGAGGGACCGAATTCCATTTTACGTATAAACACACAGCACTGTTGTGCCGTTTTGGTATATGGGATTTTCTGAGAATACAACTTCTGGATACACAGTGAAGCTGACACTCTGATTTTTAGAACTTGATCAAATTATTTACTGTTCCAGAGCAGTGCACTGCCATCAGCATATCAGCATATAGTTACAGCTGTGACATTCATAGTGAATCGCCGATGAGATGAATTCCAGACTACTGCATTAGGACTCACTGTCACACATCCACGCCCAAACATTTCCACAGTGCCATGCTTTTTAAAAAATTATAGTTTAGGGGCCTCTGGCTGGTTCAGTTGTACAGCATGTGACTCTTGATCTTGAGGTCATGAGTTCTAGCCCCACAGTAGGTATAGAGATTATTTAGAGAGAGAGACGGAGAGGGAGAGGGAGAGGGAGAGGGAGAGGGGGAGAGAGAGGGAGAGAGAGGGAGAGAGGGAGGGAGGGAGGGAGGGAGGGAGGGAGAGAGAGAGAGAGAGAGAGAGAGAGAGAGAGAGAGAGAGAGAGATGAGAGTGTGAATGAGCCAGAGAGGGGCAGAGAGAGAAAGAGAGAGGATCCGAAGCAGGCTCTGTGCTGTCAGCACACAGCCCAAACTCGTGAACCATGAGATTGTGACCTGAGCCAAAGTCAGGCTTAAGTGACTGAGCCATCCAGGTGCCTCAAAAATAAATACAGAAAAATAAAAAAATTAAACTATAATTTTTAAAAGAGTTTATTTGTTTTTAAGTAATCTCTACACCTACCCCACGTGAGACTTGAGCTCATGACCTGAGATCAAGAGTCGCAGGCTCTACTGACTGGGCCAGCCAGGTGTCCCTTCTTATTTTTCTTTAGAATCTCCTTAGGGAATTTGATGGAGTTTACCAAAGTTATGTGTCAGGCTCTAATTTCTGTACATTTCATTTCAAAGAGGAAAGGGGTAGGGGGTGTTGAACAGATTTGAGCCATGGCTGTTGGCTGCTCTGCTGCCATGATGAGGCATTGCAAATGTTTCTCCGGCAAAAACTGCTTTCCCGCGGCCTTCCGGACCCTCCCCTCGGGTGGTCAGGGTCCAGGAGGACACTTACTGCGTGCTGGAAGTCCACGGACATGCCCATGCTCAGCTCAACCCGCTCGGTGGGCATGTTCAGCTTTCTACACAGCTCCTCTCGGAGGGACAGTAACGCCTGACAGAAAGACAAGTGTGACATTATTTTCCTCCTGCCTTTTCCAAGGGTGTGTGACAGGAGCCGAATCTGTACACCTCTGACAAAGAATACGGATTCCTCGTGGTTTCAAGGCCTGTCAAAATTTTCAGAAGTTACCGAAAGTTTCGGAGCAAATGCTCCTACTTAAAAAAAAAAAAAGATCAGTCCCTGGAAAGGAAGAAAAGAGCTCATTTTCTCTAAATACTGTGCTTTAGCCAGGTTCAAGTGGAGTTGAGAAGCGTTCAGAAGAGGGTCATATACCCGACAGGCAATATGCAGGAGGTCTTTGTGGTTTATTACAACAGCCAGTCCTGCAACGGCACTTTGTTAAGATGCTTCTCCAGCACGTGAGCCATCCCGCCAACCTTGGACCCCAGTACCTGGAAGTCCGGGTTTGGTCCTTTACTGAGGTCATGTCCAAAGCTTCCTATGGTCATCAGTCCCACAAACTCCAGGCTGGGGCACATGGCATTTATGTGTTCCACCATGGCTACTGTCTCTGAAGGCAGAAGGCCATGTTTACCTTCACAAAAAGGAACAGAAGACACTTGTACCAAAATGTTTTCAGTAGCCAGAGGAAGGCCCCGTTTCCATCCCTTCCTTGTAATAGAGATAGCTCTCGGACAAGAGGGCTTTTTGAAAAACACATGCCCCCAAGTCCTAAAGAGTAACCTAATTTTTGAGGTCTTTGTCTATGCTGCTTCCCTTCTGAACAGTAATCATGTAATCTCAGTGATATGAGCTGAGAACAGCTAGAGTACAGGGAAAAGAAAAAACACTGCTTTTCTTGGGACACCAATAAGACTCACATTGCGAAAATGCCAGATTGACCTAAGAATTCCTTTCCTAGCTCTGGTATTTCTATAGTTTCATCAACTTATTAGAATTGTAAATATTTTAAATTCTTTTTTTTAATGTTTATTTATTCATTTATTTTGACAGCGAGCATAAGTGGGGGAGGGGCAGAGAGAGAGAGAGAGAGAGAGAGAGAGAGAGAGAGAGAGAGAGAGAGGGAGAGAAAATCCCAAGCAGGCTCTGCACTGTCAGCACAGAGCCCGATGTGGGGCCTGATCCCATGAAAGCAAGATTACAACCTGAGGCGAAATCAAAAGTCAGACCCTCAACTGAGCCACCCAGGTGCCCCAAAACTGTACACATTCAAAAATAAAGTATCTATCACACAGGTTTTACTATATATTTTCAAAATTTAATTGGACTTGCTAATTAGTGACTAGAGGAGGAGCCTGCAGCCAATGATTAATTGGTATGCATTTATAAGGAATACTATATTTTCATTCCCTCATTTATCAAATGGAAATGCTAAGAACATTCACTTTAATCTGTAACTATAGCAAATTATAGCTAATTACCAAGAAATGGTGTCATAGACTTGATCTGGAGTCAATTTCAGATTTATCTATATTGGTAATGTAAGATATAATCTAGGTGTGTGTAGAAATCATGATAATAATTGAAATTCACAGAACACTTATGTGTCAGGCACATATGCCAAATCCTAAGAGCCTTTCACTTATACAATAACTATGAAGTAAGTACTCTTACTATCCCCCTTCTAGAGATGAGAAACTGAGGCACAGGGAGGCTAAATACATTCTCCAAGGTCACACAACTAGAAGCTGTGCAACTGGGATTTCCATCCAGGAAGCGTGACTCGAAGGCCTATCTAGAAAACAGTCTTTGCACTGTGTTCCTTCACATTACAGTTTAGTGAATACTGGTCTGAGGGTCATCAGCAAGTGACTAATTTGTGAACACTTACCCTTCACAAGTGACTAACAAGCGAGACGTGCGGGGTCCTAGGCCAGCAGCTTTGCCTGCATCACTACTTAAAATCCTCACAAGACTCTCTCAAATAGGCACCATTATGATGTCACTGTCCACCAAGGAAACTGAGGGATAGAGGTTAGGTAACTTACCCAAGGTTACAATGCTGGAAAGTGCTGGAGCTCAAACCCAGGGTCTGATTCCAAAGCTCCTGCTCTGTTCACTAGGTTACAGCGTTAATCCAAGCCCCATAAAGATGTTCATGGCGCTCATGTGATTTTCTTCTATTCTCTCCCAAGGTAATAATACTAAGTAAATTTTTTGTTTAACACCGCAGATATATTATACATGTAATTATGCCATCTCTTTCAGGACTGATGGTGACTTTTGGGAATTTTCAGGGAATCAAAGTCACAATCCCCTACCTGACTCATCCAATTCTGGCCACCAAAAAATTAAGAACTAACAGCCCATGATATAAGAGAGAATTATATGTGGACTGGCTTAGATGTCACTGAGCCTTCTAGACCCTCCGTGAAACATCTTACGTACAGGCCCATGATTTCCTTCTATAACCTTAGATATCAGATACTTAGGCCCGCCATTCTTCCTGATCTTCAGCCGTCCTAAGGGAAGAAAGATCTACAATTAGGTCTGGTCACTTACTCTCCTCTCCACTGGTGTTAACCTGGACCATAACCTTTAACCTTTCAGGAGAACCTTTTTTCTGCCACGAACTGTTCACTTTGTCTGCCAACTTCACAGAATCCACGGTTTCCAGCATGAAGAGATTGGGGACACCTGTAATGAGAAAGAGGCAAGGTCATCTTCACACATCCTACTGCAGCAAGCAGCGTGCAACCCATCTTTTACTTGGCAGATGGAAAGACAATTTTCCAGAAAAAGAACAAGACTGTTAGGTTTCAGTTCTGCTAAGACTTGCGTGACAGTTTTACTAGATGTGAGTTCGAACGTCCGCCCACGGCTACCAGATCAGAGAAGATGAACTGGGGGGGGGGGGGGGACACTGACATACCACAATCCCGCAGCATACAAATCTAAAAGCTTCCCAATGACTGTAAATTGCAGAGATTCCTAATAGCAGGCCTGATCCGAATACGTCACGGCTCACACTGCGAGAAATGGGTCAAGATGGCAATAAAGACAGGATGACCGTGGAGGTCACAGTGCTTCCCTGGCATGAAAACACCATGTTCTTAGACTGTGGGCTGCGGGTGCTCTCACTCCACAAGGACAACAGAATGACCTCAACACTGACCGCTAAGGGAGATGCCGACATCATCAAAACCATCTTCTTTTCCAAAGATGCATGTGAAATGAACTATTAGTCTTGCCTCAGATCAAGAACGACAAAGACAGAAGCAGCAACATCAGCAACTTGTTTTTACCAAACACTGAAATCCCCCAGGCAATTTGCTAACCATTGTATATGCGTGATTTCTTTTTACTCGGTTTCTTAATTATTTTTTCATTTTTAAAAAGATTTTATTATTCATTTTTTAAATGTTTATTTATCTTAAGAGGAAGAGAACATGAGTGGGGAGGGGCAGAGACAGAGGGAGAGAGAACCCCAAAGCAGGCTCTATGCTGCCAGTGCAGAGCCTGATGCGAGGCTCGAATTCACGAACCATGAGATCATGACCCGAGCTGAAATCAAGTCACCCACTTAACCGACTGAGCCATCCTGGCCTCCATAAAAGATTTTATTTTTAAGCAATCTCCACACTCAACATGGTGCTCAAACTCACAACTCTGAGATCATGAGTCACATGCTCGTCTGTGCCAGCCAGGCACCCATTTCTTCTTGATCTTTACCACGGTTCATGAAGCACTATGATTACCTCCATCTTACAGACGGGGAAACTGAGGCTCAGAAAGGATAAAGTTTATTCAAGTTTACAAAATTAACAAATATTAGAGCTGTGATTTGAGATGATGGCCAACTGACTCCATATTCTTCATATTGAATTTGAGTTCAGGCTACTTCACTTAAACATTTATATATATTTTAAAAAAGAGACCGGAAGTATGCATGCTTGATATGGGGGGGGATGGGGAGCAAGCAATATAGAAGTACATGCAGTAAAAACTCCAAGCCTCTCACCCTAGAAACGATCACTATTACTGCCAGGAGGAGGATTCTTCCAGATCTATTTTGGTATATTCCCATCCAATCGAACACACATGCACATGCCAGACACATAATTTCCTGTTTTTTTTTTTTTTAAATAACATACAAATTGGCTCCTACTAAACGTTTTATGGGTTGCTTGGTTCCAGTTAGCAATACATGTTGCAGATTTTCAATCCACCTGTACTTTTAACAACTGCAGCCTCCCACAGAACAGATGATCACAATGTATTTAACCCTGTTCTTGTTAATAGACATCGTCTCTGTTTTACTACAGAACCAAAGCTTCCACACAGACCTTTGTGCACCTATACATGTTGCTATAGGATGCATGAGTCCAAAACTGAAATTACAGTTAAAAGAGGAAGTACAATTTAAATTGTGCTGGATATGAGAAATGCAAAAAAGCCCTACATTTTAGAATTCTCCTGCAAAATGTGGCGGGCTCACTTAATCATGCTCTCAAAACACTGCATTTTAGCAGCCTTTTTATTTTTTGCAAACCTGACTGGTGAAAAGTAGAATTTATTATTGTATGTATTTTGCATTTCTCTTATTGAGGGTAAGCATTTTTCACTTGATTATTGGTGTTTGTATTTTTTTTTCCTTGCAAATGACCCATTCTTTGCTTTTCTCTCTGTTTTTCTCATTGATTAAAAAATATACATGTGGTTCTTTGTGCATTATGGACATTAACCTCTTTCCCTTTTAAAAACTATTATTTTACTACCAATCTGTGCTTCCTTTCTGCTTTCACAAATAGAAAGCTTTAATTTTTGTGTAAGCAAATGTGCTACTTGTTTCTCTTATGGTTTCCAGACTTTATGTTTTATTTAGAAAGGCCTTTCACCAGCCTGAAAAAATAAAAATATTTTCCTGTATTTTCTTCTAATACTTGTTTATTTTTTAAGTTTATTTATTTATTTATTTTGAGAGAGAGAGAGAGAGAGAGAGAGAGAGAGAGAGGGAGAGGGAGGAGGTGTATGTGAGTGCAGGAGCCTGGGAGGGGCAGAGAGCGAGGGAGAGAGAACCCCAGGCAGGCTCTACACTGTCACAGAGCCCAAGGCGGGTTTGATTTCTTGAACCATGTGATTCCTGATCTCAGGGTCGTGACTTCAAGCCCCACACTGGGCACAAAAATTTAAAAAAAAATCTTTGTGACCTTGAATTTCCTAACTATAACACCAAAAGCACATGCCACAAAAGAAGAAAGAGACAAACTGGACTATATTAAAATGAAAACTTTCTGTGCTACAAATGATACTATAAAGAAAGTCAAAAGACAATCCATGGAATGGGAGAAAAAAATTGCAAATCACATACATCTTAAAGGCCTGGTACCTAAAATATATAAAGAACTTTTACAACTCAATAATAAAAAGACCCAATTAAGAAATACACAAAGGATTTGAATAGACATTTCTCCAAAAGAGATGTACAAATGGCCAATAAGCATATGAAAAGATACTCAATTTCATTTGTCATTAGGGGAATGCAAATCAAAAACCACAATGAGATACCATTTCACAATTTTTTTTTATTATTCCAATTGATCTCCTTTGCTGACTTATTAGCTATAATTCTCTGTGTTACTGGTTGCTTTATTTTATTTTCTTAAGTAAGTTCTATACCCAATCTACACCCTGAGATCAAGTCATGTGCTCTACTGCCTGAGCCAGACAGGCGCCCCTGTTGGTTGCTTTAAAGTTGAACTTCCGCACAGTCTGCCTTAAAGTGGTGTTATACCACTTCATATACAGTTTAAGAACCTTACATTTGTGTACTTCTGTTTCTTAACTTTCCATTCTGTATGTTATTGTTGCAATGCATTTTGATTTTTTCATGTTATAAATCCTGCAATATATAATTATTTTTATTTATACAACATATACTAATAAAACAAAAGAAAAATCAATGAAACTAAAAGCAGTTCTTTGAGAAGATTGATAAAATTGATAAACCTCTAGCCAGATGGATTAGGGGAAAAAAAGAGAAGACACAGATTACCAACATCAATAAGGAGCTGACATCACTAAAGATAATCATTAAAAGGATAATAAAGAAATATTACAAACAATCTAATGCTTATAAATTCATTATTTTTTATTGCTTATTTCTTTTTTCTTTCTTCTTTTTTTTTTTTTGCTTACTTATTTTTGAGAGAAACAGCGCATGAGTAAGGGAGAGGGAGAGAGGGAGAAAGGGAGAGAGAGACATACACACACATACACACAGAATCTGAAGCAGGCTCCTAGAGCTGAGCTGTCAGCACAGAGTCCGATGTGGGGCTTGAACCCACGAACCGTGAGATCATGACCTGAGCCAAAATTGGACGCCTAACCAACTGAACTACCTAGGCATCCCATAAATTCATTACTTTAGATGAAATGGACAAACTCTTTCAACCTTGAAAACCATAAACAAAGCTCACCCAAGAAAAAACAGATTATGTGAATAGTCTTAAATCTACTAAATAAAATTGAAACTACAGTTAAAAATCTTCCCCCAGAGAAACTCCAGGCTTCACTGGTGAATTCTACTAAGCAGTAAGGAAAGAGAAAATACCAATTCCACACAAACTCTACCGAAAGACTGAAGGGTTGGGAATATTTCCCAACTCATTCTATGAGGCCAGCATTATTCTGTTATGAAATCTAAAAAAAGATATTGTAAGAAAACTACAGACCAAGGTGCTTTGTGAATACAGATGCAAAAACTTTTTTTTTTAAGTTTACTTATTCATTTTTGAGAGTGAGCGAGAGAGGGGCCCAGAGGCGGAGAGACAGAATACCAAATAGGCCGCACACTGTCACTGTGGAACCCAACATGGGGCTTGAACCCATGAACCGTGAGATCATGACCAGAGCTGAAACCAAGAGTTGGGTGCTTAACCGACTGAGCCACCCAGGTGCCCCATGTGTAAATATTCTAAGGAAAACTTAACAAATCAAACACAACATTATAGTGAAAGGATAATACTGCAGGACCAAGTGAGCTTATCCCTAGTAATGTAGGGGCAGTTTAACATTTGAAAATCAATAAATGTAATTCAACATGTTAGTAAACTGAAAAAGAAACACTGTAGCATCATTTCAATGGATGCAGTGAAAGCGTCTGACAAAATCTCACGTCTACTCTGGATAAAGCCTCTCAGCAAATCAGGATTAGAAGGGAAATTTCTCCTTCTGATAAAGGACACCATGAAAAATATGCATGTATACTCTTAGCACTTCTGTTCAATACTGTATTGAAGGTATTAGCTAGTATAATAAGGCAAGAAAAAGAAATAAAAGGCATCCAGATTGGAAAGAAAGACGTAAATTATCTTTGTTCACAGATAACATAATGTAGAAAATTATATGTAATCTGCAAAAAAATCTACTAGAATAAGTAAGTTTAACAAAGTTGCAGGATACAAGATGAATATACAAAAATCAACTGTATTATATATGAACAATCAACAATTAAAGTAATTGAATCAACAACAGTACACTAGATAGCATCAATATATAAGAAAAACATAAATATAAATCAGACAAAGGATGAGGAAAACCTGCACAATGAAAATACAAAATATTACCAGGAGAAATTAAAGAAGACCTAAAGAAATACTGAGCTATACCTTGGTAATGTATTGGGAGAGTCAATATTTTTACTATGTCAATGTTCCCCAATATTGATCTATAGATTCAATACAATCTTAATTCAAATACCTGACAGGGCTTTTGATTTTTTTTTTTTTTTGACAGGAATGGACAAATTGGTTTGTATGGAAATGCAGAGGATCTAGACTAGCCAAAATGACTTTGAAAAAGAATAAAGTTGGAGGCTAACAGTACTCAATTTCAAGAATTATTATAAAGCTCCAATAAATCAAAATATCATGCTGGTCGATAGTCTAGAAATCAACTCATAGATAATCGATTTTTGATAAAGGTAGAAAAGAATACAATGGAAAAAGGACAGACTTTCCAATAGGTAATGTTGGAACAATTAGATATTTATATCCAAAAAAAAAAAAAAAGAACTTGGACTCATACCTTGCACCATATACAAAATTAACTCAAAGTGAATAATGAAGCTTAATATAAAACTGAACACTATATAGGGTCCCTGGGTGGCTCAGTTGGTTAAGCCTCTGATTTCAGCTCAGGTCATGATCTTGTGGTCCGTGAGTTCGAGTCCCATGTCAGATTCTGTGCTGACAGCTCAGAGACTGGAGCCTGTTTCAGATTCTGTGTCTCCCTCTTTCTCTGCCCCTTCCCTGCTCATGCTGTCTTTCTCTATGTCTTAAAAATAAGTAAATGTTAAAAAAATTTGTTTTTTAAACTGAACACTATAATACTGCTAAGAGAAAATCTGTGTGACCTGAACCATAGAGAAATATTTTTTAGACATAGCACCAAAAGCACAGGATTGATAAATTGGACTTCATCAAATTAGAAACTTCTGCTCTTCAAAAGACACTGTTAAGAGAATGAAAAGACAAGCAACACAGAGGAAGGAAACATCTGCAGAGCATGTATCTGGTAAAGGACTAGTAACTAGAATATATAAAAGAAGTCTCCTGTCTTAAAAGTAAAAAAATCCAATTAAAAAATGTGAAAAGATGTGGGGCGTCTGGGTGCCTCAGTCAGTTAAGCGTCCAGCTTTGGTTCAGGTCATGATCTCACGGTTTGTGGGTTTGAGCTCTGCATTGGGCTCTGTGCTAACAGCTCAGAGCAAGGAGCCTGCTTTGGATTCTGTGTCTTCCTCTCTCTCTGATCCTACCCTGCTTATGCTGTCTCTCAAAAACAAATAAAAAACAATTAAAAAAAAAACCTTAAAAAAATGAAAAGAGAAAATGTGAAAAGATGTTCAACACATAAGGCATTAGGTAATGTAAGAACACCACCCCACATCTGCTAGGACGGCTAAAATGAAAAGACTGACGGTGTTAAGTGTGGGCAGAGATGTGGAGGAACCTGGGCACTGCCTGTGGGAATGAACAATGGCACAACCACTTTGGAGGACAGGTTGGCAGTTTCTCCGAAAGTTAAACATACATAATGGGCATAGGGTTTCAGTTCTGAGAGAGGAAAACAGTTCTCGAGGATAGACAGGAGTGACGGTTGCAAACAATGTGAATATACTTAATGCCACTGAACTAAATACTTAAAAATAGTTAAAGATGATAAACTTCATGTTATGTGTATTTTATCCAAATTAAAAAAAAAATTAAACATATACTATCATGAGATTCAGCCAATCTACTTCTAGATATTTATTCTAAGAGATAAGAAAAAGTCCATATGGGGCGTCTGGGTGGCTCAGTTGATTAAGTGTCTGACTTTGACTCAGGTCATGACCTTACAGTTCATGGGTTCGAGCCCTGTGGCAGGGTATGTGCTGACAGCTCTGAGCCTGGAGCCTGCTTCAGATTCCGTGTCTCTCTCTGCCCCTCCCCTGGTCGTGCTCTCTCTCTCTCTCTCTCTCTCTCTCAAAAGTAAACAAACAACTAAAAAAGAGTCCATACAAAGATGTTCATAACAACTTTTTCCGTCACCCCCATAACAATTTTATTCGTCACAGCCCCAAATTAGAAGCAACCCAAATGTCCATCAATAGGTGAATGGATAAAGCAATAAAAAGGAGTGAACTACTGATACACAAATCAACATGATGCACCTCAAAGTAATTATGCTGAGTGGAAGAAGTCAGACCAAAAAAAAGTACATACTTTATGATTGCATTTATATAAAGGTCTCTGCAAGGCAAACTAATCTATAGTGACAGAAAGCAGGTAAGTAGTGCTGAAGGAGGGGAGTGAGAAGAAGGGGTTATTACAAAGGACATGAGGTGGGTGGCTGGGTGTTCAGTCAGTTAAGCAACTGACTCGGTCTCGGCTCAGGTAACGATCTCACGTTTCGTGAGTTCAAACCCCACATTGGGCTCTGTGCTCTCTCCCTCTCTCGCTGCTCTTCTGCTCGCTTGTTATCTGTCTCTCAAAATAAATAAATAAACTAGAAAAAATTAAAAACAAACAAAACAAAACAAAACAAACCAAAGGGCATGAGGAAACTTTTTGGGGTGCTGGATGTGTTCACTATTTTGACTGCTGTGATGGTTTCACAGGTATGAACATACATCAAAACTAATCAATTATACACTTTAAATACAATTTACTATAGGTCAATTACACTTAAATAAAGCTACTTAAAAAAATACAGGTTATTTTAGACGCCTTGAGAGAAAGAAGTCTTCAGTTCCTCAGGCAGATCTCCACACATCATTGTTATATGGTGAAGTTCTTTTGTAGTTAATTCTTAATTGTGCTTTTCTGTATATTACTGTTTCACTGTATATTGTCTTTTATATACAACATATGCTATATTTAATTTATTGTATATTATTATATCTTATTTACCATAGCTTTGCTTTCAAAGGGAAAAGGATAAAAATATCTCTGTTGCCAACTGAAAAATGTTATGGCATACAATTCCTTATAATTTATGTGAAAGACCACCAAATGATACCTAACACAAAGTAGGGTAGGCTTCCAAGTATATACAACCCAGTCAATGGTAAATTCATTCTGTTCTTGGTATGAGGCTTTTTCCTTATACTAAGAACTAACGTTTCTTTCCCCCAAACACTCCAAAACACAAATGGTGAATGAAGACTATTCTAAAAGCTGTTCTCCTTTCCACAGAAGGTAGTGTAAGTAATACAATGATAGAGACATTTTGTCTTCATGTTTAGAATTTTATCTTACCCATCAATTTGTTGACATTTTGTTTCTGTAGGTGGCCAATGAAGTGCCATTTGATCTCAGGACACGAAGATAGAATCTGAAGAGAAAAAGGTAATCGTGTCTGACTCAGAATTTATGAAGGCCTTGCCGGAGTAAATATCTTACCCACTCCCTTCTGACTTTTTTTTTTTTTAATGTTTATTTATTTCTGAGAGAGAGATAGAGCATGAGCAGGGGAAGAGAGAGGGAGACACAGAATCCAAAGCAGGCTCCAGGCTCCAAGCTGTCAGCACAGAGCCCAATGCGTGGCTCAAACCCACGAGCCGTGAGATCATGACCTAGGCTGAATTGGACACTTAACCAACTGAGCCACCCAGGTGCCCCGCGTCTCCCCTTCTGACTTTTCATTTCTATGCAATAAACTGTTATCACCATCTTCAGCCAAGCGCCTACGGATACTACTACTTAAGGCTTCTGCTCTGTTTCTCTTCTTTATTCCCATCAGCTCCCTCCATCTTTTAGATATCTTCCATTAAGGATCAACTGATTATGGGGCACCTGGCTGGCTCAGTTGGTATAACATGAGACTCCTGATCTCAGGGTCATGAGTTCAAACCCCATGGTGGGTGTGAAACCTTTAAAAAAAAAAAAAAAGAGAGGATGAACTGATTAAAGCTTTCCAAACTCAAAGGATCCAGGATTATAGCAAGCTCCTCAATCACCATATCCAAAAAGCTGCCAAGGAGAAAGCTATAGTCTTAGTTTTAGTAAAGAAAGAAAATCTAGCTGAGAACTATTTGGAGCTCAAGGTGAATGTAGACATTTCTACTCCAAGGGTCTAACTTTCAACTGAAGAGCTGAAATTAGATGCAAACTCAAGAAGTTAGACATCCACTTACTTTAGGATTTGATGCTTTTTCTAGCAGTTCTTGAACCTGAAGGATAAAAAGAGAACAAGTGAGACGCCTGGCAATCACAACTCTTCCAAAGGCAGTTTGGAAAAGGGATCTTACATAGTTTTCTCCGAAAGTGCGCTGGCCATGACTGTAGGCTTCAATCACCATGTCTGCGGGTTTGGTTTTGCTGACGGCTACTAGCCGGGGCTGGATGGCTGGGAGATCCTGCCAAGAGAGAAAGAGCCAAATGAGTGAACGTTTAGGAATATTATTCCAGTGAGTTCTATAAGATAGATACTGTAGAATCAGTTGGCACAGGTCTTAAGTTGACATTTGGTAAGCTCCATTATTCTAATACTGGAGGGAGACCAGTATCAGATAATGTTGATCAAATGTCTTTCAAAAATATTTTTTATGTTTGTTTATTTTGGGGGAGAGAGAGTGTGTGAGTGAGGGAGGGGCAGAGAGAGAGGGAGACACAGAATCTGAAACAGGCTCTAGGCTCTGAGCTGTCAGCACAGAGACCAACACGGGGCTTAAACCCATGAGTGGCGAGATCATGACCTGAGCTGAAGTCGGACACTCAACTGACTGAGCCACCCAGGTGCCCCCATCAAATGTCTTTCAAATGCATGGCATCCAAATCTAATACCGTAGGTACTTTAATACCTAGCAAAAGACAGTTCTCCCACAGAAGTGGGAAAGTACATAAAAGCAGTATAATCTTAAACTGCATCAGCATCATCTGGGTACCAATCCACACTTACTGAATCTGAATCTCTGGGGCTGGAGTCTAAGAATCTCCTTTTTAAAAAAAATTTTTTTGAGAGAGAGCACAAGTGGGGGGAGTGGGGTAGGAGAGACAGAGCATCTTAAGCAGGTCCCACGCCCAGCACCTGGCTGGATGTGGGACTTGATTCCATGACCTGGGATCATGACTGGAGCTGAGATCAAGGGTCAGATTCTCAACCAACTGGGCCATTGAAGCATCCTTGAGTATCTTCTTTTTAAACAGACTCCTCAGATGATGCTTTTGCATATAAGGTTGGAGCTTTAAGAATCAGTTTGTTAAGGGAAGGCATTACCCTCTGACTAGAGAGGATACCACTTCTGGCTTCTGAAACCCCAGGGTTAAGTTTTGGAAACTCATTCTGGTCCTGGGAGATTCAATAATATTGCACCCCTCGGCCCCACCAAAAAAAAGTGGCCTGCGTAAGGTAGCTATGTAATTAATTGTTCACTCTAATTAAGAACCAGCAGCAGAACTGAGGCAGGACACCACAAACTCTGGACTCAGGATTAGGTCCATATGATCCCCTCTTACGGCCATTACATAAAGAGGAAGCTTCCCTGAATTCTGCCATAACCAAATCAATACAGAGGCAACAGGAGATCCACCTATCCTCATATGGCTCAGTTTCACACATCAGATCACCCTCTGCAATTTTTACAGAATCACTGTGTTTCAAGGCTGTAAAGATTCAGATCCATTATCAAAGAGTTTCAGCTGCCTTCTGAGGGATGATGTCTGACCAGCCTTTTATGAGATCTAATCATAACTCCAAGAATTATGTTGATGAATTGATTTCCAGAGAGAAAAGTCGGGCAGGCGGCCCATCCACCTGTGGGGTGATTCTGTGAGAATTTCCCAGAATGATATGTATTAGGGAGATCCTTAGTTTTCCTTGGAGCATCGCTGAGAATCAAAGAACATGAATGCCAAGGGTGAGCTTAAAAAGCAGTCAGAGCTCATTCCGTTGCCTATGTAGTTGAGGAAATTCAGGGCCAGAGTAGGTAAGTGACATAGTTCAAGGTAACACCTCATTAGTAGCCAAGGAGAGGCTACCCTAACATAGGTCTTCGGTCTCCAGAAGAGCATTCTGAGTTCTGACACCATAAGTGCTTGATCAGAGAAACTGACCTCTCTGTGCAGTTGTGTCTCACTCTGCACCATTCAGCTTAAACTTGCAGTGAGGGGGTGCAGCTACTGACCCTTGATCTAATGAAATTCCAAGAGGAGACAAAATATATAAGGGGGGGGGGGTAGGGATCTCCCTTTAAACTGCTTGGGATTGGATGTCAGCTCCTCTGGAGCCCGACGTGCTAGTGTAGCGCTGGTGTCTCCAGAATCTGGCCAATCCACCTTCTCTTTCACCGACGGGCAGGGCTGTCAGACTCTGCCACACACGCGATCTCGGGAGACCTGGCTTCCTCTGGTGCTCCTGCAGTAGACGTCTCCTCCTGCAGCCTCTGGGCACGGGACTGGCGCCGCTCCTGTCCGCTAAGGCCGTTGATCACTACACGAGGCGGGACGGGCAATGGTCGCTCTGCCGGCGGACTGGTCATTTTCCCGGGGGGTGGATACCTGCTGCTCCAACTAAGCCAATCTCCAGAACACCTGACGGACTCATGGCGAGGTGGCTGAGGAAACCCTCCGTTAAGCGTTTTGGAGGCTCTGCAACCCGTGCCAACGCCAAGGCGGAAGGACAGCTCCCGCCCTCCGGAGAATCCCTCTGCGTCACCGTGACGACCCATTCCCACGCAGGGGTCCCCCTCCTCAAAGCAGCCGCCCAGTCCCTTCACTGTCCCCTTCCTCACCCGTGGCCGCCGCGCCACAGCCTGCTGCACGCGCTCGTTCACTGCCCGCAGTGCGAACCCGACTCCCAGCTCCGCCGACATGCTGCCAGCTCTCCACATCCCCTGGGACTAGGACTAACGCAGAGCCCCAAACCCGGGGGCCCCCCTCAGGCAGAGACCACCTTCCGGTCCCGCCCAGTTCACGTCTGTTGTGACCCAATCGCCGCTCACCACCTAGTCGTCTCACCCAATCGACACTGGGCAGCGCGGGGGCGGGACGGGGGCGGTGTGGCGGGAGGTCCCGCCCAGCGGTGGCGGCCATCTTGGGGAGGTCGGCCCCTGTCTTATTGGGGACAGCCAGGGCCCCTCTCTGGACGCGGGGGCCGGTGTACGGAGGCTGGCCTGACGTGATTCCGGTGCCCCCTGGCGAGCTTTCCCGGTCCTGCTGCCCGAGCTGCAGTCCCCGTCCCCGCCCTCGTGGGAGCTTCCTGACGCAAAAAACGCGGCCTGTTCCGGGGTCTTAGTCCCTTTCCAACAGCCCCACAGATTTGCCCGTCCCTGGCGTTCAGAGTGCCGCGGGCTAAGATTTCTGTGCGCAGGCAGCAGGATTCGAAGCTGCTAGAGCGGGAGTCAGGGCTGCTAGTGACTCAGGTGAGGCTTGTGAGGACCGTTAAGAGATAAAAAAGAAATCGGTTTCTGAAGAAAACGGCCCGATTCAAATATATGGTTATTTCTTCTTGTCATCCTTGTGACCAGTGCTGTCCAATAGAAATAGGATGCGATCCACACGTCTTTAAAGAATAGGCGCAGGAAACACATTTTAACGAATAAATACATGATGTTAAAACCCAGTACATTCAAAGTAAGGTTTCAATATGTAACCAATAGGAAAGCTTCCTAAGACCTTTTTTATTGTACTTAATTTACAAAATCCGGTGTAGCGTTTTTACTTAGAGCAGGCCGCAGTTCGGGCTGTCCGCTATTTCAAGAGATCGGTAGCCCCCTGCGGCAGTGCTCCCTTAGAGGAGAGCACAGGCAGTCTTAGGCGGCCTAGCGTGCGCTCAGCACACATTCAGTCCAGTCTTGAGTGTCCCATGTGTCCAGCTCTGGGCAGCGTGAAGGCCATAAACATGATGAGCCAAACAGTATAAAAGACTAACAGTAAATTATGAAGTTTAATAGGTGGTGAAATAGTAGGTGCTGTGGGTAGTAGGTAGAGACAGAGAATTCTGTAAAGGAAAGTGCTTTTTGGCTGTACTGTTTAAAGATTCTGAAGCGATTCTCAAACTGTATGAAGTGAGATGCTATTATGTTGGAGAAAGGGCCAACGTGTGTTTCCCGGGGTGGTCTTGGGGTGACTGGGCCAACTGTGAATCTTCAGGAAATAAAGAGCAGTATTTCTTCTATTACCACCTTCCCAGACCCGAGGAACTGAGGTAAAATGTCATATGTTGTGTTTGGGAAAATCACTTTGAGCAGAACCCAGGGTGCTTGCCATTAGGAAGTGCTTTTTGGTAAGTTTCTATTTCCCAGGTACAGGAAACTGGGTTATATGTACATCAGGGTTGTCAAAATGGCTCTGGACTTGAAACTTTCTACTCCTAATAAAAATGATATAAAAAAATGACTAGAATAGTTTTTCATGTCATTGAAAGGTCTGGGGCTAGGCAGTAGGCAATGGTGAAATAAAGAGAGATTACAGTGATGGGGGTCATGTTGAAGAGATGTATAGAGGAACCATTGGGTGAACATGACATAAAGTGATATGCTATTTGGAAAACATTTAAAAAACCATAAATACCTTATCAGAGCTAAAGGATGTATAATCCAGGTGATAGGTTATTACGATAACAAGTAGGGGTAACTTCATAGGTCAGGTATCATCTTTAAATTCTAAGGTCAGCCTCCCCCGCCTCCATTGTTGTGTGTGTGCATGGCTCCCAAAAAGGCATCAGAAGAGTGATTTGAACTTTTTTTTTAATTTACAAAAAATGTTTATTTTTGAGATAGAGACAGCATGTGAGTGGGGGAGGGGCAGAGAGAGATACAGAATCTGAAACAGGCTCCAGCCTCTGAGCTGTCAGCACAGAGTCTGATGCAGGGCTTGAACCCACAAACTGCGAAATCATGACCTGAGCCAAAGTCAGACGCTTAACCGACTGAGCCACCCAGGCGCCCCTGATTTGAACTTTCAAGTTAATAAAGATAGTGGTGCCAAGATCAGTTGTAGTGGCATAGGACTGACCCATATTGAATTTTGGTTTCATTGTTGAACTGGAATCTTGGATAAGTAACTGAAGTTCTTAGTTTTTCTTTTATAAAATGGTGTCACAATCTCCTTCAGAGTTGCAGGGGGATCAATCAAGATAACATGTGACATTCTTAGTAGAGTGCTCTGCTGAAGCAAATGCAAAAATGTTCAATACGTGTGAGCTCCCCCCACCCTTCTTACCTATTCAGCCAACATTTATTGAGGCATTTCTCTGTAAAGGTACCTTTGGGGAGACCAGGATGAGTAAGACAGGCTTTACTATGGATTCATTTCTAAGATGCTTTTCACTTCTAACATTCTATAACCCTACAGAAATAAAGGGAAGTAAAGACAAAAAGATCAAAGTGACCCCGGTCTCATCATTTCACATTTTCCAATTTCTTTACTTCTTAGCTATGCCTTTGAATGAATTTGATTCCACTTTTTTCTCCTGGTTTTCTTTTTTTTTAGTTTCTTTTCTTCCTCTTTCTGGGATATCAGTCATGTAATTTAACCTTTCATTCTTCCCTGCCACTGAACCCTTGAAAAATGGAAGTCCACAATCACGTCATCACCAATAACTGTCTTTAAAATGCTCCCACAGTTTGCAGGGACAAAGAGGGAAAAGAGAAAGCCAAATACCCAGAGGAACGGATTATAAAATTTTATAAAAATCTAGTACACTTATTCACTCTAAAGGCCATCCAGGGTTTAAAACATTCACCTCTATAGTCTGAGGCCCTGAATTATGAGAAATACATTCATGGATTTTAATACTGTTTCCTTCTACGCATGCTGTGATCCTTCTGGGGATAAAAAGAGATAAAATGATAGAATATTAATGTTGCCTGGTTACTTGGCTCTAAAGAGAAGTGGGAGAAATAATGCCCATGGCCCAGTTTAAATGAATTGAGGTAGAGAAACCATGACAACAATTCCTCAGCAAACATACTGTCACATTTGGCTTTTGAAATGTGAATACAGATTCTAGAACCATAGTCATGGGGAGGACCTTGAGAGATCATTTGATCTTTCAGACAGGAAGAATGACATTTAAGACATCCCAAATAGCACAGACTCTCCCCAATTTTTGAAGACCGTCAGAGAAAATGTTATTCATGCTAATCCCTGGATTTGTTTTCTATTTGTATATAACTACTTCTCTGGATTTCAAATTTTAGCCAGTCTTCTCTCAAGTAAAAATTTTTAAAATACTCTCTTCTACAAGCTAATTTCCTCTTCTATGGTCTCTGAGGAGCTAGAGAATACCTACACAACTTATGCAACTTTTGTCACTGTGAAGTCGCTAAATTCCCCTTCTGCCTTTTATGAGGTCAACCTGTGGGCTTTATTTTCATACTTTCTATTTATTTTTGATACAGGGAGATTTAGCATGTGGGGGGGCAGGCAGAGAGACACAGAATTGGAAGCAGACTCCAGGCTCTGAGCTGTCAGCACAAGGTCCGATGCAGGGCTTGAACCCATGAACATGAGATTATGACCTGAGCTGAAGTTGGAGGCCCAACCGAGACCCTATTTTCATACTTTTAAAATTTTGGTTTTAACATTTTGTTTTGCTAGCCTCCTCAACTCTTTGCTTTTTTATTAAAATTTTTTTTTACATTTTTTAATGTTTTTATTTTTGTGTGTGTGTGAGAGAGAGAGAGAGCGAGCGAGCGCACAAGCAGGGGAGGGGCAGAGAGAGAAGGAGACACAGAATCCGCAGCAGGCTCCAGGCTCTGGGCTGTCACACAGAGCCCTACGTGGGGCTTGAACTCACACACCGTGAGATCATGACCTAAGCTGAGGTTGGATGCTCAAATGACTGAGCCACCCAGGCGCTCCTAAAATTTTTTTTAATGTTTTATTTTTGAGAAAGAGACAGAGCATGAGTAGGGTAGGGGCAGAGAGAGAGCGAGGGAGATACAGAATCCAAAGCAGGTTCTAGGCTCTGAGTTGTCAGCACAGAGCCCGATGCGGAGCTTGAATTTTAGAGGGCGAGATCATGGCCTGAGCCGAAGTCAATCACTTAACTGACTGAGCCATTCAGTTGCCCTCCTCAATTCTTTTTTAAATTGGAGCTCAGAACGGGGAGTTCTCAGCAGAGTCAAAGGTTATTTTCTACATATGCCACTTCTGTAGAAGTTGTATTCTTAACTGTTTGCTGCATTCTAATATTGTTCCCCTTTCCCTCTCTGTGCTGAGCAATCTGTTATCTTATTCTGTTATCACATCTCTTTGACTTTTCCATGTAGTGGTACCTACTTTATAGTTGTGTGCTTCTGAGCAGGTTTTTCCAGATGATTAAAAATGTTATTTTTGAGCACTTACACACACTAGGCACAGTGCTAACTCCTTCACATGCATTATTTCATTTACTCCATTCAATCCATCTTATAGATGAAGAAGCTGTGGCTCAGAGAGGTTAAAGAACTTAAGACCATACACCTAAGAAGGGGTAGAGCATGGATCTGAATCATGGCCCACTAACCCCAGTAATTACATTCTTAACTTACCCATTCAATTGTAAGTTCATATTATTTGTGTAGTGGCTCTGAAACCAATAGAAAAAGTTTGAGAGCACCATTAAAAAACCTGAGAAAGCCTGGGCTAGGGTTGCCAAATTTGGCAAATAAAAATACAGGATATCAGGGCACCTGGGTGGCTCAGTCGGTTGAACCTCCAACTTCGACTCAGGTCAGATCTCACATTTGTGGGTTCGAGCCCCATGTCAGGCTCTGTGCTGACAGCTAGCTCAGAGCCTGGAGCCTGCTTCTGGTTCTGTGTTTCCTTCTCTCTCTGCCCCTCCCCCTCTCATGCTCTGTCTGTCTATCAAAAATAAATAAAACATGAAAAAAAATACAGGATATCCAGTTAAGTGTGCATTTCATATAAATAGTATTTTTTTTAGTATGTCTCATGCAGTGTTTGAGACATACTTGCACTGAACGTATTAGTTGTCCATATGAAATTCAAATTGAACTGAGCATTCTGTATTTTGTTTGGCAGTCTTAGGCTGGGCGGCTTTCCAGAGTAGAGACTGAGACTTTCTCACTGAGTTGATATCAGAATGAGTTTTTGGTCAACTGAAGGCCTCTCTGCCCTATGGAGAAGTATCGTATGGATTCTTTAAAATCAGCAACCTCTACAGCACCTACCCAGAATAATGCCAGTTTACAAATTAGTTGCTTACTGTTTCTACATTGATAATGGGGATAATCACCTGAAAAAAATATATACATATATTTTATATATATCTATATGCATATAAAATTTTTAAATTTTTTTGAGAGAGAGTGAGTG
Organism: Suricata suricatta; assembly: GCF_006229205.1. Lineage (NCBI taxonomy): Eukaryota > Metazoa > Chordata > Mammalia > Carnivora > Herpestidae > Suricata > Suricata suricatta. The sequence continues at coordinate 32,708,089 of NC_043700.1, read as the reverse complement.
AGCACATGCATAAGTGAGGGAGAGGGGCAGAGGGAGGAAGAGAGGGAGACAGAGGTGGGCAGAGAGAGAGAATCTTAAGCAGGCTCCATGCTCATCACAGAGCCAAGAAGGGGCTTGATCCCATGACTCTGGATCATGACCTGAGCCAAAATCAAGACTCAAATGCTCAACCAACGGAGCCACCCAGGTGTCCCACTAGGGAGTGATGTTTTATTTCTTTGTATCACCTATTCTAACATTAGTTATTGCTGAATTTCAGTTTGATAAAAAAGTAAATACAGGAGTGCCTGGGTGGCTTAATCGGTTTAGCAGCTGACTTCAGCTCGGGTCATGATCTCACAGTTTGTGGATTCGAGCCCCATGTGAGGCTCTGTGCTGACAGCTCAGAGCCTGGAGCCTGCTTCTGATTCTGTATCTCCCTCTCTCTCTGACCCTCCTCTGTTTGCGCTCTCTCAAAAATGAGTAAATGTTAAAAAATTTTAAAAAGGTAAATACAAAGACTCATTTTATTTAGCAAGACTGAAAATAAAACTCAGATATAAATTCACACCTTTAGTGTTGTCTATAACAGTTCCTCCAGCTATTAACCTAGGGCAATTAATCCAGCATATTATTTGTAGATTCATTAATATAACAAGAATCATTTCTCATTTACAAAGAGGGTCATTAAATTGTTGGGGCTCTTTCAAAGTAGAATTTGTCTGACTAGTCGATTACTAGCTTACACAGAAATGGAAATAAAAAGAAATGGAAATACAAACACAAACTGATTGGCTACTAACTCTTTCCTAAGGAAGCAATAGAAACCATGGCTAGAATCCTACTGAGCCCTAAAGTAGAGGTTAAGTTCATGGACACAGAGCAGCCACTAGCCAAGATACAGGTTTATTTTCAACTGAGGATTGAGGCTTATCTTCAATCAAACTTATCAGATAAGTCAGTGAATACGATCATCTTACTTTCACTACTTACTCTCTGTAAATGGCAAAGTTATCAGTGCTGAAAGATACAGAGACCCACAGACATTACAACAGATCATTTATAAAACAACTTTTTTTGGATCAATATATTGTTTTTTTCCTCCTTCAGCTTAATATGACCACAGTTACATTCAGATCTTTTTTAATTTTAGTCTTATAAAAATTATTAACAAACTTTGGCTTCCTTGGAAATATTCTGTCCTTGTATTAAAAAAGTTATTAAAAACAGTACCAATATGTACCACTTCTGTAAAGTTTAGTGAGAAACATTCAACCAAGGCGACTTTTCCTTGGAAAATCCTACAAAAACTGATTTTATAAACAGTTACTTATTTTGGTAGAAGTTTCATTTATAAATAGCAGCCATGACTTTACTGCCTACAAAACTGTAGGCTGTCATATTTTACGTGTTAGGAATTCAAATGTTTTAAGATCAGATTTTCTGGTGAGTGTTAAAGAAACAAAGTTGTACAGACAGACTGATTAGTCCCAAACTGAGGAAACCGCTGACCTCCATGATTTCACTATTCAGGAAGGTTACAGATAACCGTTGAATTTAAACCAAATTTTAACGGAGGGGTACTGCAACATCTATACTTTGTGTCTAAAGAGGAAGGATGCTAGAGGGGGGAAGGTGCAGCAGGACTTTACTGAGGCTCTGTTGTGGTTAAAGTGTATCTAGTGCCAGGGACGAGCTATCACAGGATGTTGGCATTAGAGAGACTTTAAAGTTAAGGATCTGAGCAAACATGCTATTCAGAGGCTGAGATATCCTTATTCTGTTGAAGTAGTGTTTTCTGAGGCCAGGCAGCAAGTCTCAGGGTAGGGGGAGCTGACAAATAGATAAATTGGGGGCGCTGGATGTCACGTGTCCTATTGCTCCTAACAAGTGATCAGTGGCACTGAAATGGAGGAGGGCGAGTGTATCTGAATGATGGATGTCCTGTTGGCCTTGGGGGGCCACCTGTCTTCTGCAAGCACCTGGGCGCCCATTAAAGTCCACCATTCCCACGAACATGTGGTTGCTTGCACAAAGGGTGACCAGGGCCAGTGGCTTGAGAAGTCTAAGTCCCAGCAATGAGAACAGAGAAGGAGTTAACACTTTGTTTCTACCTAAGCAGGTGGACTGCTCCCCAAACTCTAGACAAGCCTGGCACTACTTGGGGAGCAAGCTGGCCTGAATTTTGGGACCGTTCAATATGCCAGAAGTCTGGGCATGGGACCAAACATGAGGTGGGGATCTGTGCCAGAAAGCATCATTCATAGTACCAGTGAGGGGGGACAGTGATAGCTCCTTTTGGGGGGGGGGGCAGCTAATAACAAGGCCGGATCCTAAGCTAGAGCTTGTCATGGAGAATACCAACATGTTTGCAAGGTAAGTCGAGATAACCTAGCACCCGGTGCACGATTCGTGGGCTACGTTACCCTGGACACTGTCCCCCACCGCCAATTTCAGGAGTGAATAAAACCTTTCATTCACGTTTGTTCTCCTCCATCCCAAATCTCCCAGAGTGACTCAAATTTTTCCTAATTGGAAATGGAAAGAACTAAACTAAAATCAAAACCAAACATCTGAACAGATTTTGAGGCAGCCCTTCCGACCCAGGGGCTGGGGCAAGACCTCGGACAAGCACCCCCATCGCTGTCCCTGGAGACTTAGCACCCAGTCTGACCCCTGTGTGGCTGTTGGTGCCCTAGATTTAAAAACACATGCTACTCCGAGAATGGGCTCCCTTTTTACCACTTCGTCAGACTACTGCCAGCACAAGCTAGAGGCATTACGACTGGGAGATCTTCCAGGGACCCCCTCATCCCCCATGGGCTCTTCAATACAGAATCCCACTGCAGAAGACACTTGATCCCGAATGCTGGCCAAGCACATGCCACGGCGGCCGAGAGACAACGACCCCACTTCAGCAGCTATTAAGACGCTTGGGTTGTTTGTTCCTGTCTTCCTGAAGCCGAGTGGAATCAATGAACAGATTTGAGAGGAGAAAACCGAACCACAGCACAGGCAGAAAGTTTTAAAAAGAAGCGTGTGGAATGTAGTCAGAAACCACCACTCTGAGAGACCCTGGGGGAAGGGGGGTGGCGGAGAGAAGAGCCTGCAAAGCCTAGCATGGCTCTTCCCTAAGAGGGCTCAAGAAAGCGCGCCTCAAGAGTAACTCAGACACCCCAACAGAAACACCCGCCAAGCCCAGCGTCCCCTGCAGCTGTCCCCCGCAGCTCGGCGGGCAGATGTAGAAGCACGCGTTTGCTCAGGCGCCGAGCCTCACTCATGGGCATCTCCCACCCTGGAGGCAGGGCTAAGATTGGCCCGCTTTTTCCCAAGAAAGGCAGTCAAATCACCCAGAAGCCAACACCCTACGAGTTTCTCATTTCTCCCACTCTGTAAGGATCGAATCCCTACATAAATCAGCTTCAAAGGGCTATAATTAGTGTCTAGAGGTCAAAGGTCAAAGCCATGGTTTCCCGATCTTAACCAACGTCATCTGACCCACTTACCTGAATAAAACCCCAAATCATCACCCCCTGCCCTCCTTTCCCAGGGAGGGGAATTGATTTAAATGCATTTCTTCTTTTTTCACCGCCAAATGTGAAAGAGAGTCAAAGCAGGTCACGTGGGAGGGAGGAGTGTCCCAGTTCATCATTAAAAAATAAAGATCTCTTCTAAGTGTCATTTGAGGCTGTACACAAACACTTCAGTTCTCCTCAGGGTCTACTTCCAAGGGGTCATCATCGAAACTCAGCTTGTCCTCGAGCCCCTCAAACTGCTTGCCCAGACCGCCCGCAGTGTCCACGAACATGTTCGGGATGTCCTTGCCAAAGTAAATCTTGCTGTTGGAAGCAATGGCCTTGTACTTCATCAGCTGCAGATACTCTGGGGTCAGCTTCAGCTGTACGAACAAAAAAGGAAGGGAGGCTAGGTAGAGCCAGATTCGAGAAAACTTGGGATGACACACTTCCTTTTTCACAAGGAGAGGGTCTCTCGAAGAACGGTGCCTTCTCTACTCTTTCCTGGCCTCACTGTTCTGTTAGGAACGGGTACTCATAGATTTGCAAGCTCAGAGCTGCAAGAGTGTGAAGAGTTTCTGTGCAGGACACAACACACATACAAGTCTGCCAAGGCGCAGCTGCGGAGAAGGGGAGCACCAGGGTCAGCGCGGCTAAGGAGAAAGGAAGCACTACGGTCGGCATGGCTAAGGAGAAGGGGAGCACCGGGGCCGGTGCAGCTGTGGAGAAGGGGAGCACCAGGCCCTCGAGGCATGGCTGCCAGCACATCTGGCCATCCAACGCCAAGAGCTCGAGAACCACATCAGCCCAAAGCCAAACACACCTTCCTGTCACCAGGTGCACTGGGCTTTACCTTGTTTGCCTCGGCGATTTTCATAGCGGTGTAGCACTCGGCGTCAGCCTTTGCCTTCTCCCGCGCCAGAAACGCAGCATCTGAGGGCAAGAATACAGTGAACTGCAGTGTAGCCCCTACCAGAACACCGGGCCCTGAGACGTGCCCCAGTCACTGCTCTTCTCTCCCAGTGCTTCAGTGAAATGGGGGAGATGAGGCATTTTTTCCTACTTCACGAGTTGTTGTGAACACCAACCATGGATGAAAAATGCCTTGAAGGCATCTATCTCCCAGTAATGGGGACTAATGCCGAGCCCCCAGTCTGGTGCTCTGCTCAGCACCACCCAAGAAGGCAGTCCTGGGAAAAGCACCACCCAGAGACACTCCCTGTGTCCACAGGCCTGCAGCGTCTGGGAAGACAGGGGTGGGGCCCACTTCACCCCTCTCGGGAGCCCAGAGAAGGCTCTGAACACAGCCAGACGTGGCTCCCCCAAAACTGGATGCCACTAACATGAAACAGCTCGGCCCTTCTCCAACTTCATTTCTCTTTTATTTCCAGCTATCACTTCGAGAAGGTTCTAGTTAACAGTGGTTAAGCTGGCACAACTCTAAATAAGAGAATTTGTGACATGGTCCAGACTAACACCTGTTTGGATGAAGACCTAGTTTAACCTCCACTATGCAAGGCAAACACTTCCTTCATCTGCTAAGACCAGCTTTCTGTCAAGCTGATGCAAAATTTTTGATGCATGTTCCCGTGCCTTGGGAATGAGGCCAGCTTCGTCATATTTGTGGCAAAAAGCCTGGGAAGAAAGGGGAGCCTGTGGGCGGGTTCTTACCGCACACCCCCAGCATGACCCTGGGCAGAAGGAGCGTGCTGTTGGGCAGGGGTGCTGGCTGCATGGGGCCCACTCAAGTGGCCTTAGTACCTGATGACATGTTTTTGTAAGAAATAAAAATGTGTTGTCTCGCCGAGAGCTCGCCAATGAGGAGCCGCTGGCCTTAAAGTCCCAGCTGGCTCCTTGCTGGGTCCCCCACAGTGAGTACACGTGGACATGGCACTTGGATGCTGGGCCTTGGGGTCCTATTTCTGTCCTAGAATTTGCTCGATATAAGGCACCACGTGAAGGAAAGGGCAGGTGGTGGGGATGAGCTGAGGGCGTGGGGGCAGGGAACTGAAGGTGAGTAATATTCAGAAAAGAAAACGTTTCTCCAGCTCCAGTGTTGTTGGGACCGAAAAGGCGTCTTTTTCATACCTGCCTTAGTATCTACCACAGGGATGTTGAGAGTGGACTTAGAAGCCACAGCTGTGGGGTGGGGTGGTTGGCACGGCACAAGGGGGACCTGTTCCGGCCTAGCCTCTGGGTTCACCTCCGAGGCTCCGACACCCGGCCAGCACGGATTTACACAATTTCCTTTCTTACACCTCACATGAGAGCGCCTAACGGCACTCCATGGAGTTTGTTAAACGAATGAACGCTCTCTGAAGTGTTTGAAAAACATATGCTGGCCTGGCCCAAATCTCCCCAAAACTCCAGTCAAAGAGCAGAGAAAAAGAGACTTTCCAAAGAAATCAGGACATCTTAGGACAAAGGTTAAAGAGCCAAGGAAAGGGCTCTCCCGCCCCCACCCCCACCCTGCCACACGGTGGGGCGTGAGGAAAACCCAGGTGCTGCTTTCAGCTTTGCTCACCTTCGATTTCTGAAATCTTCTTCTCGGTCTCCTTCTCCATGACCTTCTGCCCATAGGTGATTTCTGCCACCTGAGCCACTTTTTCTGCCTCTGTGGTAACGACATTGAGAAATGGCTTAGAGCACTATGGATATTTCACAAGCTGGACTAGATCTCACCCTTCCGTGATCGGAGTCCCTGAGGTGGGAATGTGGGTGTGCTCAGAGGAAAAGCCCCCGAGGGCGACCACAACAGGCACATGTGGACTGCACCTGTGAGCGTGGCACCAGCCTCTCTCCTAAGTCTCAAAGGTGTTTCTCCCCAAAGGGTATTTTAGTGACTATGGTCCTGTCTAAACCTTCCTGCTGCTCACTTGGGAAGCAGTCAGGAGTCGCTGACAATCTAGTGCAGAGGTTGGGGGCTGGGTTCTGGCCAGGGTGTCTGGGGGCAAGCCCCATTTCCACCACTTACTTGCCATACTAGTTAGCCCCATGGGTCTCCAGCTCAGTCAAGTGAGGCTCACAATGGTACCTGCCTCACTGTGTGCTTGCGAGGAACGAGACCGGTCACTGCAAGTGCTCAGAAAAGTGCCTGGCTCGTGGTAGGTGCTGGATGGGCACTAGCTCCTATTACCGATTATGAATGAGCTAGGAAGGGTTCTTTTCCTTTCAGAGATACAGGGAGGCTCAAAGTGCACCAGCCCAGCCGTGACCTGCCGGTTTCAGCATGGCTTTGTGGACTACGAACGCCACTCCTGTGCATGGCTGGAGGCTGGAGGACTGTGTGACCTAACAGCGCCGGGGCCTCCTCACCATCCTCCCGCCACCCCTGGCCCTTCTGCCCTGAATGGGGATCCCAGAACCACACTCAGACCGATAAGGGCCTTCTTCCGCTCTGTCTCAGCCTCCTTCTCCACCACCTTCTGCTTCTGGGCTGCGATGAGCAGCTTCGTCTTTTCGCTTTCCCTGAAAGGACAAACACAGGCAGCCGTGAGGCCGTTACAGCCAACGCTTCCGAGGAGCTTCACTGTCCCCTGGAGAAACCAAACTTGTGCCGAGGAGAGGCGAGCTTGGGTCGCTCACTCTTCCCAGAAGGCTGCTCGCTGTTCCAGGTAAAAGCAGATCTATCGCAGGCAGTGATGTGGCTCTTTCTCCTCCAGAATAACTCATTTGTGAGACACAGTTGCTTAGGGTAAAACACACCCAGCTACCCACATAACCGCCTCTCCCTCCCGTCTTCTTTGACACGAGCCATGAAGCACAAATGTCCCCTAGTCCTTTGCAAAGCATCACTGCCCGACAGGGTTTCTGCTGCACTCCCAATCCCAGTGAGGAAGCCCAGGTGACTCTCCCGACACCCCCGCTCCTCTTACAGTGCAGCAGGCCGTACTCCACCCTCTCTGGGGGGGAGAAATGCGTGCTGTGGCTTCAGTTAACTCTGGGATGGGATGAGGTGTGGGGTGTGGGAGAGAGTGGGAGTCTGGCTTGGGCAGAGAGAATACTCACATCAACTCGTAGTTTCTGCGGATTGCCTCGGGTATATTGGGCTTTGTCACCCGCACAGCCTGGAGAAGGGTAAGAATAGCACTTGATGGGAAGGTGAGGGTGGTGAGGGACCCGAGCAGCTCCCTCCAGCCTTGATCTGCCTGCACCCGCCCTGTGGGGGATGCACCTTCACCAGGGGTGCTCCCGCTGTGGCAATGCTTACTTGGATGACGAGCCCGGGGGCCATGGAGGTCAGGTCCTGTTGCAAAGCCAGCTTGAGATTTTCATCAATCTGATCTGGGATCAAGAAAGACAGAAAACGTTGTTATTACATTTTTTAGGCAGGGTGGAGGGAAGTGTGGGGGTACAGTACAAACTAAAATACCAGCTCAAGAAGGCACCTGACAGGCCAAGGTCTTTCCAAGGCAGAGCCCAGAAATCTACAGATCCTCTGCATGTCTTTTTTATTTTTTTAAATTTTTAATGTTTATTTTTGAGAGAGAGACAGAGTGTGAGTGGAGGAGGGACAGAGAGAGAGGGAGACAGAATCCAAAGCAGGCTCTAGGCTCTGAGCTGTCAGCATAGAGCCCACGCGGAGCTTGAAGGCACGAACCACAAGATCATGACCTGAGCTGACGTCAGACACTTAACCGACTGAGCCTCCCCGGTGCCCCTCCCATCTTTCCAAGCGACATGCCTGTGCAGCCCCTCTCCATAAGCTGGAGGGGAGAGTATCCTTTTCCTGTGGCCTCCAGATAAAATCACCGAGGCTGCTGAAAATATCAACCTTGCCCAAAAGGAAACTGAGCTTTCAAAAGAAAAAGAATAAACAACAATTCTAGCACACTTCTTGAGTCAGGAAGCAGCCCGACCCAGACAAGAGCAGCAAAAGAGGAGGGCACCCCGTTTTCAAGAGGAAGGAAGGTGGAGTGGCTATGTTAGGTATTTTGAAAAGAGCCAAGCACATTAAATCTTGTAATTTTAGAAGTTTCTACAAGAAAAACAGATTCTGACGTCAAGGAAAGCTCCAGGGAAGACTATTTCCATTAAGAACTCCCATCAAATAACACAAGGGGAAAATGAAAATGTATGGTTCTGGAAATGAGCCCAAGTCCTCTGATGTGTCGTTTGCTTTGGCCCTGACTGCTCTGTCGGAATTCACAGGGGAGTCCTTTCACAGGCAAGTGTAGGAAGAGCTCTAACTGGTCGCCCCTCCTGGCCGTGGTCCTGCAGGGCCACAGCTGCCCTCTCTGGCCTGGGCCTCCCCCACCAGGGTCCTCAATAAGATCTTGCAAGGCGCTGAGAAGACTCCATGAAACCTCAAAATCTGGCTGGGACATCGGAACTGAATCACCTCCCTTACCGTCAGCTGCCACCTGCTTTAGGTAGCCATTCTTCATCACCTGTGCCCAAACAGAGGCCCATGGAGGCTCAGTACTGGGCCCAAGCTAGCATTGTAAACATGCTCATTAATTTAATAAACAGCTCAAAATAATAAACCTGTTTGATTACACTTTCATTTGTAGGGTTTAAAACGGCCTTTTCTTCAACTGTCCTATCGGTCAGCAAGGGATTTTAACATTTCTGTGCACTGGGCTTGCTCACATGATCCTCTCAGCACGAGGGAGAAGTGCCCCACAGGCCGCCCCTCAGACCTGATATGTGTTTAACAATTGGACGGCTGCAGAAAAACATCACATTTCACACTTTCTATTTTAGATAGGAGCTCAACCAAACTTTGAGCTGTTCTGTGCTCTCCCTAGGTTAATAATAACATTGTCATTTATTAGTGGGCACCTGTGGTCCTGGGCGAGTAACTTTCTGGGAAAATCTGGAAGAAATATTTTGCAAGGTGGCTTATTACCAGAACAATACTAGTAATAAGTTGTTTACACATTACAGTTCTACATATAAGTGCTGGTGAGGTTGTATTAGACGAAGAGGTGGAGTCAGCTCAACTTCTGAGCGAGTGCCAGGTAATGGTTTTATAAAGTGGGCAGAGGGGAAGCAGCGGGGTAAGCGATGATGGGAAGTAGGCGGTGATGCTGAGTCCGAGCCGTGAGTCCCGTGAGGACAGAACCAGAGGAAAACCCTCCTTGTGTCAGGAATGAGATTAGAGGCATGAATTTCTCCTTCCCAGATGCAAATAGATTCCAAGCAAGACAGTGACCTCCCAAGACTTTGTTTTTTAAATTAATTAATTAATTAATTATTTGAGAAAGAGAGAGAGCATGAGCAGGGTAGAGGGGCAGAGGGAGACAGAGAGAATCTTAAGCAGGCTCCACTCTCAGCAAGGAGCCTGACTCGATCCTGCAACTCTGGATCATCACCTGAGCCGAAATCAAAAGTCAGATGCTCAAGCGACTGAGCCACCCAGGCGTCCCAAGACTTAACTTTAAAAAGAAAAACATTTCAAAGCAAATGTTTATATTTTTTGAACTTCTCTGTAAAAGAAACTTCACGAAGCTACTAAGTTTATCTGTACGACAGTAAGAAGTTTTCTTTCTTTTTACTTTATTTTAAAGATGTTATTTTTAAGTAATCTCTACACCCAACGTGGGGCTTGAACCCATGACCCTGATATCAAGAGTCATGTGCTCCACTGACTGAGCCAGCCAGGTGCCCCTACAGTAAGAAGTTTTCTAATGCAAAACGATTTCACGGTTCCATCTTCTCTTCATGGAATTTAGAATCCTTTGTCTTTTACTGTTTCAGATACTTTGAAGTGTTTAATGGCACAAGTTCTAAAACAATGGCTGTAGAGAAAAATAATGATATTTTATAAAATGCGAATCAGTTTGAGGTTAAAAAAAAAAAGCAAATGTATTGAATTTTTCTTAAAAGCACAATGAATCCAAACCCTTTAAGGTGAATTTAGATTCATGGGGCACCGGGTCGGTTCAATTGGTTAGGCATCTGACTCTGGCTCAGGTCATGATCTTGTGGCTCGTGGGATGGAGCCCTGCGTTGGGCTCTGTGCTGACAGCTCAAAGCCTGGAGCCTGCTTCAGATTCTGTGTCTCCCTCTCTCTCTCTGCCCCTTCCCCACTCATGCTCGCTCTCGCTCTCTGTCTCTCAAAAATAAATATAAAAAAAGTAAATACATTAAAGCAAATTTAGATTCGTTTCCTACTGCCGAAAAATTGAGGGGGACTCGGATGATTTCCCAAGTCTGAAACACTGTGTGCACGGGCTCTGACTGAGGTCTCCGGCAGCGCCAGGAGCTCCTCCCCGTCTAGTCTGAAACGTCCTCATGCACCGTCCTTTTTCGGGAAGATGCCTGGGAAAAGCCACTGTCCAGTCCCCATATCAAGACGAGCTGTACCATCATCTCCTCTGGGCACCGGCTACTGGAACACTTTGGGCAGCAAGATGGACCAGCACCCTTGTCATGGAAGAGCTGTGGCAACTACGGAACTGTTTCTTTCCCTCGCTGCTAAAGTCAGGCGATGTTTACTTTGGCTAAAGAGGATAAAAAGGGTCCACTCGGGGCGTTTGGGTGGCTCAGTCGGTTAAGCGTCCGACTTCAGCTCAGGTCATGATCTCAGTTTGCGAGTTTGAGCCCCAAGCCAGGTTCTGTATCTCCCTCTTTCTCTCTGCCCTTCCCCGATCATGCTATTTCTCTGTCTCTCAAAAATAAATAAACATTAAAAAAAAAAACAAAACAACCAAAACGGGTCCACTTAAGCATGTGGATCCTTTTAAGCGTTTTCCTATCCATCTCCAAGATACAGGGTTAAAAGGACCCACAACCACAAAGCTCTGGGAACTTTAAGTAGCTATGGGCCTTGTCCACTTCTGGAGTGAAATGTGAACCCCACCATCCTCCTCTGCCTTCTCGGCTCCCGTGCTCAGTGCGGTGGGAAGCCTGCTGAAGCGAGTTCTAGCTTCAGCCCTGCCACTTCGTCTCTTTGGGCCTCACTCAGGATCCTTCTCTGAAAATGAGGCTGCTGGGTTGGATACTCCCTCGGGTTCTTTCCAGAACCGACTCTGTCTTCATTACCGAAGGGGGTTTGCAGGACAGCGGGAACACTGCCATTCCAGTCCTGATTCGGGCCACTGTTCTCCCTGTGCCCAAAGCTCACCTGCCCTCTCGACCTTCTTCTGCTGCCTCCTGAGCACGGGGCTTACACTTCCTGTCCCCCGGTCCCCATCGTGCCCTACGGCAGCTCGGAGGTGGGTGGTGGGGGAGCAGCTGCTCAGGCCTGCTACGGCCAGAGGAGGCCTCCTTACCGAAGAGCTCAATGTAGACCTCCTGGAGCGTGTGCACACTGCAGAACTGGTTCAGCTCATGGTGGATCTTGTTGAAGATGAGGGCCTTGTCATAGTCGGCAGTGTAGTTCTTCACGATATCATACACTGGGAGGGAGGGTGGATGGCAAGGTAAGGAAAGGCAGCTGTCCCTGCCTGAGGTGCTGTGGCAGACCTTGTGGGGGCGGGAAAAAGAGGGGGGGGGATGATGACATGCTGGGCCAAGGAAGCCGGTGGCTACGGGAAACTGGAAAAACGTACCTGCATTTGGGACCAGGAAATTTACCACTTCAATTCTGTCAAAGTAGATCATCACACCACCACTGTGGAGGAACAAGGCACACAAAGTCACCAGTGGGCTCTGGGACGTAGCGCAGGCTCTAGGTGCCAGCCTAAGACGTGTGACATGGCAGAGAGGGAGAAGAGCTTGCGGTGGGGGGGGGGGGGGTGTCGGAAGGCATGAAGGGTCTCCAAGCAGGAATCTTCCAAGCCTGGAGCCAGAAACCAATCTCCCAAGAAACCACACCTCCTAAAAATATCTCCAGAAGGACAAAAGCAAAAAATCTGGGCTACCAGGACGAAAAAGGATAGTCTATCTTTTGAATCTGTCAAGCGTTTTGATTAAAGCAATCAAGTGCAGGGGAAAGTCAAGGCCTTCTCAGAACTTAATGGTCACAGTGGGATTTTACGGTCACCATTTCTGTCTTCACTCTCGCTTTGGCTCAGCACTCTCTCCCTGTTCCCTGCAAATATTCGTTATAAACGGTTTTGGGTATACAGGAACGGTGAAAGAACAGTACAATTAATGGCCATACACGAACACTAAACTTAACGACTGTTAACGGTTTACCTTATTGATTGATCTACTTTTTTATGCTGAACATCTCAAAGCTGCAGCCATGATCCTCTTTACCCCTGACACTTTAGGAAGCAACATTCACCTAGGAATAATGACCTTCTCCCATGTAGTCCTAACTCCATCCCCAAACCTAAGAAAATTAGTAAGAACTCCTTAACAGCCTCTGATACCCAGTCCTTATTCTCATTTCCCCAGTCGTTCCTGCTGTGGACCGAATCGTGCGTCCTCCACAAAGCCATATGCGTTTCCAAAACCCCAAGCTGACTGTCCTGAGATGGCCTTTCACGTGGGGACTGAGGTCTTAGGGGTGGGGCGCTCACCCGATGAGGGTGGCAAAGGGACAAAGGCAGACAGCAGAGGTCTTTCTCCCTGTGTGTAGAGGAAAGGCCGTGTGGGGACTGCGAGCGAGGTAGAGAGGCTTTACCAGGAACAGCCCTGGGGCCCCCGGTCTTGGACTCTGAGCTCCCACCCAGTCTGTGGCACTGTGGCAGCCGGAGCTGACGAATCCCGTCCCTCGCTGCCTTTTATAGCTGGTCTTTTCGAACCAGGTTCCAATCAAGGCTCACCATCACATATTTGTTTTTTATGTCTCCTTTGCAACCCAGAGCTCCTCCTTGTGATGACATCAGGCCAATTATCCCGAGATGCCCTAATGCTGGATTTGCCCGGATGTTTCCTTGTGGCAGTGTTTGTTACTCTGTCCCAGTTTAGATCTCTTTAACTTTCCAACCAGACCAGTAGAGTGGCGTTCTGCTTGGATTTCCAGACCCTGTGGTCTCCCCCACTACCTTTACAACATTCTCCATAGCTGGTTATGCAAAACCTATCTTCCTCTATCAGGTGGTTTGCCTGCTGAAGGCCTTTGGTGTGTCTTCACTTGTAACAGAAAAAATCCAAACGTATCACAGCATTCCAGGCTCTCCTGAACCTGTCTACCTCCCTTGATTTTCCCCAGTGCAATGCACCGCCTAGTCAGATTGGAACCTAGGGAGCTAGGAGGTGGGGAACCTGGTAAAACTACCAAGAAGGGATGCTTCCCTTTTCACCGTCTCTTCCTGCAGTCAGCCAGATAGCCCTTCCGCGGCTGCAGGTTTGACTGCTTTACTCCAGGGCCCTTACCTAGTTCCACAAGGCACGTTCTTCACCTCATCTGTCTGCAGCGTGGTCTAGAAACACAGGAGACATAAAATGCTGGAAGATGGGCAGTGACAAGCAAAGTAACTACATTTCAGAATCCCAAAAGGCCTGGTCCTTGAGGTTACCTGGGCTGAGCTCCCCCTTGTTAAACACGAATGTGCCACTGAATCCTCCTGACTTACAGGGCGTGACACCTGGTAGTTTTGAACCAGGTTCCAGTCAAGGTTCACCATCACATGTGTGTCTTTTAAGTCTCCTTTTCAATCCAGAGCTCCTCCTTGTGATGCAATCAGGCCAAGAATCCCGTGAGAGACCCTAATGCTGGGTTTGCTTGAATGTTTCCTTGTGGTGGTGTTTGTATCCACCCAAACAAAGGTACCTACCCCTGCTTCACTATAAGTGAATTACCATACAGACCAGCTGAGTAGTAATGGTTTAGTAAAAAAGACCCTGCCTTAGGAATCCTAAGACCTGTGTTTACCTCTGTCTTTCCCTTTACTAGTCTTGAAACAGCGGATTCTCTATTTAGTTGGCCCTGCCCATTCTCAGCCTTACTGCAAGGCTCATGAGATCATGTGCAGAAATGCACTCTACACACCATCGAGCAGCGGAAACAGCAGAAGACACATACAGGGAGAATGCTGATGAGGTAACCCGGGATATTTTCCTGCGTCAGGTTTTAAGTCATTCTCTAAATCTTCTTATCCCTCTTAGCTGGACATACATCAGAGATGGGGAGACTAGCTTAGCCAGGCTTCAGGTCTGTCACAACTAATCCTACTCCCACTTAGATGTCATTTCCCTGCACCGAGTCCAACTTCCCTCTTCTGTCCCCACCCCCGCCAAATTATGTTCACATCTATGAAGTTCAAATAAGAACCAGGAGAATCACTGTTTTATTTCCATTTATCTTGGTAGCCTGTAATTTAAAACACGCACCCTACTTTTCCTTCTATACATTCAGAACAGACTCTTCTTTGGCTTTACCTTGAAGTGAGGAAATAATTCCCAGCTGGGGCTCCTGGGCCGAGGCAATGACTCCATTCAGCTATTTCAACAACCAAACAAAGCTCTAGAGTACATGGTTCATGAAGCCTCATTCTCCATTAGATATATATACAGACATGTACACACACACACATGCTTGTATATATGCATAAATGTGTATAAATACGTGTCTATACACACACACAGATATATGTATATACATATGTGTATAAGTATGTGTATATGTATATATTTATATATGAGATTCCTTGGAAAGGCACTATACTGATTTAATGGTAAATAATTACAATCATGAATTTGTCAACACCCCAAATCTGCAGCGGTCCAAACACACCACATAAGCCAAGTGTACCTGCACAGACTTATACGACGTGATGAAAGGGAGCATGAGATGGAAACCAGGGCCACTGGTGGAAGTGAGGAGGGCACCACCTCTGCAGAGGAAGGAGAGAGAGGCAGTTTAGCACGAGGTATCTATTACATCAATCCTATTTGCAGCAGCCCCATAAACGTTTCACGTAGAGCAGCATGTGCCTGAGCCATGTCCACAGACCCATTCCTCTCAACTCGACCCTAATATTCTAGGAAACCTGATGGTAAAACATAAAACCATTATTTGTGCTTTTGCGGCAAGAAAAATAGGCACGTGGTCCAAGCGGAATCAAGGCAGCAGGATCCCTGAGGATACTTAACGTGAGAGGAACTCTGTCTTACTTTGTCATATCTGTTGAGCTTGTGGCAATCAAGGAGGGCCATTCAGTCCATTTACCAATTAACTGCACTAATGCTGGAAACCAGTGACATGATCAGAAAAATAATTTTAAGAATGCTTTAAAAATCATTTACAAACAGGGGTTCCTGGGTGGCTCAGTTGGTTAAACATCCGACTTTGGCTCAGGTCATGATCTCATGGTTTGTGGGTTTGAACCCCGTGTCCTGGTCTGTGCTGACGGCTCAGAGCCTGGAGCCTGCTTCGGATTCTGTGTCTCCCTCTCTCTCTGCCCCTCCCCTACTTGCACTCTGTCTCGCTCTCTCAGAAATAAATAAAAATATTAAATTAAAAAAAAATCGTTCACAAACATTTTCTGGGTGGTAGAATTACTTTTATAACCAAGTTGTATGTAAAGGGTAACAAAATTAAAAGCCTTTTTTGGGGGACGTATAACCAGAAGGAGGGGAATAATAAAGGGGAGAGTGGAACCCAATGAGACTTTTAGAACTTGCCATCGGCAATCCAGGAATACACATCTTGACCATATATAAGAAGGAGTTCATAAAGGCTTAAAGCAAAAAGCTTGGTCCTGGAGGTTACTGAAAGGAAAGCAACCCAAGATTTGTAAGTGCTTCTTTGCTTTATATTATGAAGGAAAAAAAAATACAGTATCATTATTTTGTTAAAAGAGCAATAAAATAGTGACACAAAGGGGCTTTCTTGTAAGAACTGCTATCCTAGGGCTTGCCTCACCTATGTATCAATCTGCAGGATTTTTCATTTTGCTTGAAACGTTAGTTGTAAAGAGTGGGCACGAACTGGCCGAGCAGGCTAGATTAAGTCGCCATCAAGAACTGGTGCCCATCGGAGGTGCCCTTGCGGCATCAGGATGCCGGGAGAGGGATGGGGGAGAACAAGGTTCCAGAGATAATCTGCAAGCACTAGTTTCCTGTAGATTTTGACTCTAAACCTCTATACACATTTATCATTCACCCTCCATGGCATCAGCCTGAGACCACTAAGTCTTATATTTACATTACATTTATATATGTCTGTGTGTGTGTGTGTGTGTGTGTGTGTGTGTGTCCCCTTCCCCTGGTCACTGACACGACAGCTCAAGCTAAAAGACTCCTCTATTTAATACATACAACTATTCAATAGAATCTGCTAGACAGTGACTAGGAAAGAGAGTCAATTAACAGGAAGTTGCAAGCTTCTCCCGGTTCCTTCCTTACCTGTAATACACCCCAATATGTCCCTCTTCTATCTTGTGCACAGCTGAGAAGAGAGATGCACAAAAGAAACTGGAAGCCACAGCCACAACTGCTCCCAACTGAGCCATCAGTGAGCTTTATCCTGGGGAAAAAGATGCAGAAAAATGTGGGTGGTCCGACACGCAGGAGAAAAGCTATGCCAGGAGAGAGAGCACCTCACTGAGCCCGGCTCCCTGGAAGTGGCTTCTCTCCAACCTGCTGTAGTATGAACACAAGGCTAGATCTACAACTCTCTTCGTCCCTGTTCTCAGGCAACATTCCCACTCCTTCCTTAGCTGTGGAATTACATTCCCCACCTCGCTGGAGAGGCAGTGGCTCCAGAAACAGCCGGGCCCCAAGAGAGAACCACTGCCAATTGGGCAGCGTTCAGAACACAGCCTTCTCTTCCTGTGAACACGAATGTGCTGTCACTGGAGCCACTCATGCTAGTAAACGGGAAGAGAGGCAGCTGCAGTATGTTGCCCAAATTACAGAGGATGTCAAATGACAGGCAGTTGTGGCTATGTAATTCTGGTCAGAGCCTCCCAGTCCTAATTGCCTGCCATTTCAAAAGAAACCATTATTTAGTCCTTCCAGATGCTGGAGCGACAGAGACAGCATGTGAGCAGAATTCCATGATGGGATTTCTCTGGCTTTTCGTCCACCGTCCCAATTATTTCTTTGGATCTAAACGGGGGAGGGCTCTGAACACTCCCTCCCATACATTTGACTGGCACTTTGCACCTGACAGGTCCCCAAGCCCCACGTTTAGTGGAGAAAGAGGGTTCTCCAGCGAGGGAAGACAGGGCTCCTGAGTTCAACTGCGCTCAGGCACCAGGATGAGAAAGAGCTGGCATCTAGAGACTCATTTCCTGAACATGGAAGGATCTGGAAAAACGATGGTAACTGATAGCAAAGTTCACTGTCAGGAGTGCCTGGGCCCACCCATGCAGGGCGTGGACTCTGCCTCCCAGGTCTAACATAACTCGGGCTCAGACATCTGCGAGGCGCTTATTTTACCATAGCGGACTCCAGCTACCGACCTGCAGCTGCGTCCTTTCTGCAAATGCCCCCTTCCCCGCTCCCAAATCGCGCCCCTTCCCTGCCCTCTTCCGAGAGAGGGTCGCGCGTCCCAAGCGCCCTGGGGCTCGCGGGTAAGGGACGAAACAGAAAGGGGCTGCTTTCTAGCTCCTGAGGGAGAGAGGCTGCTGGGGCTCGAGCCAGGGAGAAGGGCTGATCAGCTCCGGCCAGGAGTCGCAAAGAGGCCCAGTGCGCACAGTAAGGGGCGGGGGCCGCGTACCAGGCTGTCCCTCCAGGCGCTCCGTACTCGTCCGAACCCCAGTGCAACCGTAGAAACCGCCACGCCCCTCCACACTCTGCTTCCTTCCGGGACCGTCGCCTCGATGACGCCAATAGTTCACGCGAGAAGACCCCCGCCTTCTTCGTTCGTCAGCCCCGCCCCCGCGCTCCGCAAGTTCGGCGTCTGCGCGTGGGCGCCAGGGGGCGCCGTCTGCTTGGTCCGGCCCGTTGGGACTTCTGGTTTGGGTTTCCTGGGCGGGGACGTTGCAGAGCGCCTGCAGAGTGACGCTTTGGAGGACACTAGCAGCTGCGGGTGCTGAGTGACTGAACGTGTGGTTTTCCGAGGTCTTGACTTTGGAATGCGTTCTGGATCCCCCCCCCCTCCATTAAGTCAAGTGTGTTTTTCGGAGCAGGCACCAGCGAATTGCAGCCGTTCTAGACCAATGCTCGCGCTTTCTTATAGCACCGGTGAATGAAACATCTTTTAACGCGTGGATTAGCACCATTACGTCGTTCATTAACAAACAGTCTGTATTTTGAATTGCCTTTTATGCTTTTCTAGGAGTCTTGGTCTTTGAGGTACCCCACGGCACTATACCGTAGACTAAGAAGGAATTATCCCAATTTTAGTAAACAGGGTCTTGAGCTCAGTGTGCTGCGGGGTTAAGAGTGGATGAAAGCCTCCCTTGCGGTCCGTCAACTTCGGGAGCTTAAACTGCTCTTGTAACACGTAACTGCAGTACACAGAGGCTGGTGCACTGTCCCTGGCGGGATTCTTAAATTCCCTGAGGGCAGCTTAGGTACTCAGTAAATGCAGACTGAAGGTATAATGGCACCAGGATCAGGATCTAGAGCTTGGGTGTCCTAGCCTAAGGGCCTCACGTCGTCCGCAGCTGTGGCTCTTCAACAGCATCACATTGGGACAATTCTCATTCAGCCGCTGAAGTTATTTTGTTTGCAGAAGAGAAAAGAGTCCACTTAATTGCAGTCCTCAGTAAATGAAAAGCCTTTACACAGAGAAGATGGCAAGATGGTGCTGTTAGACAGATTTAGGACACAGGGAAAGAAAAGCGAAGGTTTTCTGGGCATGTCTGCTTGGAATTCACCCTGGGTTTGCCCTGGATGAGTCTGTGCAGGGACGTTTCAGCATTACATGGTTAAGCCCACCAGTGGGCTGACCGGTGGTGCCTTGGGCGCTCTGTGCCCGTCTCCATCAACGAGTTCAGACCTCTTCTCTCCCCACCCTGTCATTCCTAGCTGGTCAGTCTCTTGATTGATCCTATCAGAATTTAAGAGCTTTTAATCTCCACCTTCAGTGAAATAATTCATCACGGCACACTTAATCAGTTTATTTAATAGTTGAGTGGATGAGTCAGAGAATTGGAAATATTGGGGTTTATCAGCCCAAGGAATGAGGCTTATCCTGTAATATAAAGGATTTGAAATTAGTTGTAATTTAAGAATATCCTGTTAAGTTTTGGAATGAAGTGTTAGTGGAAGCGTTGGGATTCTGTTCTTAGGAAGTTTTTGGCCGGACCTGAGTAGTTTAACTTTCGCCTTGCCTAGAGGCAGCAGGTGGACTTCGGATGACCTGGCATTTCCGAAAATCTCTTTCTTAGACTGCTGTGATTTTTCTGACAATATCTAGTATTATCAAGCAGGAAGTCAGTAATGATTTAAAAATCCATTTTTTAATTTTTTAAATGTTTATTTTTGAGAGAGAGAGAGAGAGAGAGAGAGCGAGCGAGCGAGCTAGCAGGGGAGGGGGGACAGAATCTGCAGGGGGCTCCATCCTGACAGCAGAGAGCCCTGATGCGGAGCTCGAACTCAAGAACCGGGAGATCCTGACCTGAGCTGGAGTTGGACATATAACAGACTGAGCCACCCAGTCCATTAAAAAAAAAAAAAACAAACAACTTGCCTTGTGGAGTAGTGGTGGAGTGCAGGTACTCCACAGACTGCGCATGTTTAAATCCTCCCCTTTCACTACCCTCCCCCTCCACCATGCCTCTTATTAGCAGTGTGACATTGGAAAAGGATTTAATCTGTGCCTCAGTTTCTTGATCTATGAAATGGGAGTAATGATAGTATGAACCTTATAGGACTGTCGTGAGTATCAAATGACAGATCAAGAAAAGCACACACGAACACACAATGAGGTAACACCTCACACCTGTCAGAATGGCTAGACTAAAAAAGATAAGAAATAAGAAGTGCTGGCCAAGATGTGGTGCAAAGGGAACTCTTGTGCCCTGTTGGTAGGAATATAAGTCGGTAAACCACTGTGGAAAGCAGTGTGGAGGCTTCTCAAAAAATTAGAAGCAGAAATGCCATTCGATCCACTACTGGGTATTTACCCAAAGAAAATGAAAATACTACTTTGAAAAGATATATACACCTTTTTGTTTACTGCAGCATTATTTATGATAGCCATGATATGGAAGTAGCCCAAGGGGTCATCCATATATGAATGGATAATGAAGATATCTCACACACACACACACACACACACACACACACACACACAGAGTAATATTACTCAGCCATAAAAAAGAATGAAATTTTGCCATTTGTGACAACATGGATGGACCAAGTGGGCATTATGCTAAGTGAAATAAGTCAGAAGAAGACAAAAAGCATTTGATTTTGCTCATATGTGGAATCTAAACAATGAAACAAAATACGAGAACTCTTAAATACAGAGAACAAACTGAAACTTTTCAGAAGGGAGGTGAGTGGGTGGGGGACAGGTAAAATGGGTGAAGGGGATTAAGACATATAAAGGTCCAGTTTATAAAATAAATAAGCCATGGAGATGAAATGCACAGCACAGGGACTATGCCCAGTAACATTGTAATGATGTTGTATGGTGACAGTGAACACAAGTCGTGGGGAGCACCGCGTAATGTATAGAATTGTCCAATCGCCACGTTGTGTGCCTGAAACTAATATAGCATTGTATGTCAATTAAAATGATAATTAGAAAAGCACAATGTTTGCCACATTTTAAGCGTTCAATAGTGTTAGCTGTTGCTGTTTCAAATAGCAAATTCCTGTAACGTGTTCTTGTCTGCGGATTTGGATTATTAATGCGACAAAAGTTGAAAAGGTTAAACTTTTAAGTTATGTGGCATTGAATAATAACCAAATGAAGGTTTGTCAGAAAGAGAGATAAGGGCCTCTGGAATTGTACTTCAACGGATATTTATTTACAATACAAATTTCATAAAGCAAGATCTAGTGCTTTCCATGGACCCAACTCTATGCCATTCTCCTTTTACGTAATCATTAGGTCAGCCCTTTGAGTTCAAGTTTTAGAGGAGGAAGTTGAAGCTTAGAGAAGAAAAGGGATTGCCTGGGAGCTTGTAAATTGCAAAGCGGAGTCTAAGTGATCCCAAGTCTGTTTCTTCGTTATAGCAAAGGAGTGAGAACATAATGATTCAACTTAAAACACATTCTCTCTCTCTCTCTCTCTCTCTCACACACACACACACACACACACACACACACAGCTACCACATTTCTCTCTCGCATGTAACCTTTCAGGAATGTAGACCAATGGTCAGAAATTGCAAAACTTTACATTGGGCCAGTTGCTTTTGCCTTTGTAGGCTGAAGCAGGATAAAAAGGTGCTCCCACGTCAGCCACCCACATCTCCCTATCTCTAGATTGTTCTTTGTTTGGTCCTCCTATCAAGCTCATTGTTGGTGAGGGAGCCACCCCAACAAGAGAAGAGACCCCTTTTTGCAGTCCTGAATGCTTCTTCTTAATAACCGGGTTAGCCCCAAAGGAAACAGGCAACTCTTAAAATCTTGGCTTCACTTCATTTGTATTACGAGACTGGAAGTTGCTGGAAAAACAACTTAAAAAATTTTTTTTCTTTTTTATGCCCTAACACAGGGGATAGAGGTCTTCTTTCAGGACATTGGATCCCAGTAAGATTTGGGTGAGCTTGGGAGAAGGGGAGTGGAAAACTGTATCCTTGCTAATAATCAAGGGGTTACTTATAATATTCCCCTCTTATTTTCAGTTGGAACAACCAGGATTTGGGTGGCTTTTAAGAACAAAAGGATATTTGCTTGGGGCTAATAATGTTTCTTCAAAGGAGTTCGGTAAAGGGATCAAAGAGGTGTCATGAGAAAAATGGAGTTGGGAGTCGGTTGGAAGTCACCTAAAGATCATGTTGTGATGATATGTTTTTACAGCTTTATTGAGGTATAATTGACCTACAATAAAGTGCATATAAAGCGTACAATTTGATAAGTTTTGACATATGTCTACACCTGCGAAACCATGACTGCAATCCAGATAATCAACACATGCATCATGCCCTTTTACAACTCTCCCTCCTACCCTTTTCAGTGACCCCCGCACCCCGATTCCCCAGCAGCAACTGATCTTGTTGCTATAGATTAGTTTACATTTCATACAATTTTATACAGAAGGATTTCGTACCATAAAACTCTTAAGGGGGGGGTCATAGTGCTGGCTTTGTTTTCCCCCCAGAATATTCAGAGAGTCATCCACGTTGTTGAGTGTAGCGACAGTTCCTTTTTTACTGTCGTGTAGCACTCTACTGTGTCGCTGTATAATTTGTTTACCCGTTCATCTGTTGATGGACCCTGTCATCGCCTGTGATTTTAAAACAGTCCATTAATGTCACTCTTGGAAGGACAGAAGGCAAAGGAGTGAAAGTCTTCAGAGCAGGGACTTGGTCAAGGTCCACACTGCATTTGGGGAGTAAGAAAAAGCAGCCTGCTCCTTTGGGAAATGCCAAGGGACCTGATAGTTTAAGGTGTGGCTCGGCCTTTTTTGCTGGGATGACCATCCTTTTACATCTCTGAATCCCTAATAACTTTAGGAATTAAAAATTTTTTTATTGCACTTTGTCTGCATGTATTTATCCACACGTCTCTTTGTTTTACTGGTAGACTCCTTTTTGCATAGACGGAGACACTTTGTATACTTGCTATGTGCATCTCAAAGGATAAGGGAACTCATGGTCCATCCTAGGCCAGTCTGTTTCCACCTGGATTCCTAATTTCATCCCTCTTCTCTCCTCAGGGACCATCACTCCACCATCTCTCTGGATGTGGGATGGGGCAAACCATTCATGTCACAAACATGTTCCCTTCAGACATACTCCTCCCATGAACAGCATCACGTGCGCTCAACCCTGCAAGCCGCTGGGCCCCAGTGGTAATCTGCCCCATTCATTTAGTTACGAAGTTCTAATTGTTCCTCAGTGCTGCACCCTCCTCTTTATACGTTGTCCTGGTTCAGGGCTTTATCATTTCTCACTTGGATCATCCGTAAGAATCCTCTGGTAGTGATTTCCTTACTCCATCTAATAGCTTACCCTCATCCACAACGTGCTCCATGATTTCTTCATGCACCTTTTCTGCTTAAAAACCTGATCATATCAGCGGGAAAAACTTCCCATCTCTTACCAGGTCCCACATGGCCCCTACTTTCACCTCCAGCCTTAATGATATTCCGTTGTGTGTTTGTGTTTTGCTAGACCAACGCTTACTTATCCTTGAGGACCCTTCTCAATGCTTCTTCTCTGTGTTTTCCCAGCATCCTGTGCATTGTCCTACACACCCTTTTCTCATATGACATGCCCTTTAATATGCAGAAGCATTCTGGGTATATCAGTATGGGCCACAGGAGTGTGAGCTTCGGGAGGGCAGGGAATTCTTTTGTTCATCTTTGTGTCTCCCACCCCCTCCCCAGAGTGTCTAACATAACTCCTAGTGTATAAGTGGCCACTGAAGAAATGCTTGTGGAACAAAATAAGAAACATCATGTGACCCTATGGGATGTAAAAGGTACTTTCAGGTCCGTGAGCTCACGTCAGTCCACCAGGATAGTATGACGATAGCCCTGTTTTACAGACAGGGACACACAGGTTAGATGGGTAACACTTCCTCATCTGAGTGTGGATCGAGGATTTCCCTTTTCCCCCATATTTGTGAATGTGGAAAATGTCAGTGCACCAGGATGGATGTTTAGTTCAATTCCATAAACCTTTATTAAACACCTCCTCGCCATGAGCCACAGTCCTGAGTGTTGAAAGCATGGAAGAGTGAGAGAGGCACCCGTGCCTGCTGAGTTCCAATGGCAGGTTTCTCAGCCTTGCTGCTATTACCATTGTAGGCCAGATGGTTCTTTCGGGGGTTCTTTGGTGGGGGCAGGGCTGTCCTGTGCGTTGGGGGGTGTTTAGCGGCATCTCCGGCCTCTATTCCCAGAGACCAGCAGCAGCCCTCTTCCTCCCCCATACCCAGTTGTGACACCAAATATATCTCCAGACATTGCCAAATGTCCCCTGGCGTGGTGGTGTGACAAAATCGGTCACACCATTGTAGCGTAAGCCTTAGCAAGGGGGTTTGAGAAAGAACGAGCACGCTTTTCCAGGCATTCCAGGCACGACAGATGTGCCGATGCAGTTCTGTGTGGGCTATGAGAGTCAGGGGAGCAGAGCCTGGAGGGAGAGGCCATGAATGCCGAGCCCAGGAGTTAAGGATGGCGGGGGCGGATATTGCTGGGGGGGGTCCTAGAGAACCTACCAGGATAACCGCCCCCTCCTGGCTGTGGGATGGGAGAGGTGGAAACATTTGTGTAGATGTTTGAAATGGAGATCTCAGCTGACTTAGTGAACCGAATTCCAAAGAGGGCAGATCTGCCTTGGGGAGAGGCCGGGCTGTAAATCCTAGAGGGGAGGACTTTAATGCCACTTAGAAATCAGGCCTGAAACACCCGTAATGTTTGTCAGTCCACATTTTAGTGTTCTTAAGTAAGTGTGCAGGGTGTGGGGGATGAAATATGGCAGGTATTTCATTTAAAAAGCCTGCACAGATTTAATGTCCTGATAAAATGTATTAAATCTTTTAAGGTTTTAATGAATCTAGTATGTGTTTCATAAATCAAGAACTCTGCTAAGCCGTCTCCTGGTTTAATAAGAGTAAACTAGGAAATTGCTCTGAGCAGAAGCAAAATACATTTATATCACATTGAAAAGTAATAGAGTTTTAAGCTGAGGGGGTCTTTCTGGGCCTTTTAAGCTGTTTGCTTATTACATTGCTCCTACTCCTTCAAATATGAAACCCCAGGCAAACACGTGCTTAACCATATCAAGATGTGAACCAGCACCAAGGTAAAGATTATTTGTAAGAGGGCAGAAAACAAAGCCAGTATATTCCCTTACGCCGAGACCTCGGACCAAGTGGCTTTCTCCAGTGAAACCTGGCTTTGTGTATCTGGGTTCGGGGTAGTTGGTTAAAAATCATTGTTAACTGTTATTAAAACCTTCTTCCTAAATTCCCTCACCCCTCCATCCTGGTCTCCTTCATCTGCTGGATGGAAGTGGTAAGTGTGTAAAATTCTTGAATTTTACAGCTGACTGTGCAGTGGTCTGTGAAGGCTGCTGGTCAGATGGTCCAGAGCACGTAGGCAGAAACATCTTCCCCCTTGTCGTAAACCCAAGGGCTATAGTGTTTGCTTTTGTTCCTTTCCCTTCCTTTTTTTCCAGGACCCCCCTCCCTGCCCTCCAGTCCCACTGCTCAGCTCTAGCAGGTCTGGGGAGGAGGCGCTTAGGGGTGTGTGTTGGGGTGTGGGTGTAACACGGATCTCTGTGAGCAGGCTGGAGATCGGAGCCCCATTACTCCACTTCCTCTCTGGATGGCCCAGGTTCTGGGGGAGATGGGTGTCTCAGGGCATTGCGGCGGGGAGGTAGTGATGGGGGAACGAAGTTGGGGGGGGGCTGGAACATTCCTGTGCACAAAAGCTGGCAGGGCTTGTGAGCTCTGCAGGGGAGGGAGCCGGCCCCATAAAGCTCAGTGTGGAGAAGCCTGTCCAACCTCATTAGCTGTCACGGGCAACAATACTGATCTGGCAATAAAGGCGATTCCAAACCTGTTGGTCATTAATCACTTGCCTGACAGTTGCGAATGGAAGTGGAAAAACCTCATCCCCCTCTACTCTTCCCCTCCTCCCCTGGCCCAGCTCTGGGGTTTCAAGTTACCTCTCTGTATATATGGGGTTCACTGCTGGGGGCTGGATTCTTACCCCTTTGGCTTTTCAAGGGAACCTTTTCAGTGTGGAGAGGCCACAGGTTGGCCAGAGCCTGGCAGGCTACAGTTCCACACACGGAAGAGTGAGGAGGAGAAAGGGGGTGGCCTCAGAGGTTGGCCCTGGGCTGTGACCCCTCTAGGATCCAGGGCTGGGCCTTGGCAAGACTGGAGTTGGGGAAGCTTGTCATCAGCACTCCAGCTCCAGCCTCCTCTCTTGGCACCCTCCCCCTCATTCCCTGGCACTTTCCTCCCTCCCTTCTTCAGCCTCGAAGTGCCAACGTCTTTCCTTGTGTATGTTCCTTTCCCCTCCCCTTCCTGCCCGCCCTCCCCTTCCCGAATAAGCACATCTTGCCCTCAGGATAAGTTTGCATCTCAGACCTTTACATCCTACCTGAATGTAAGCGCCTGTCCTTTTCCAGAGGCACGGATATTGTTAGCTTCATCCCTGACAGCGGCAGGTGGTGAATGTGACTTTCAGGGACTGTGCTACTTTTTTTTTTTTTTTTAGGTTTATTTATTTATTTTGAGACAGAAGGAGAGAATCCCAAGCAGGCTCCATGCTGTCAGCACAGAGCCAGACTATGGCTGGAACTCAGCAACAGTGAGATCATGACTTGAGCTGAAATCAAGATTTGAAGGCTCAACCCACTGAGCCCCACAGTAGGGTCGGGGTACTTTGTGAGTGGGGGTACAGTCAGTGAGTGGGGACTGGTAGAAGGCAGGGCCAGGCCGCACGGGCGGCCCTGATGGCAGCTCCCGGAAGTGCACCTCGGTTGCTGCTCTGTGTTTGGTAGGTAAAGGGAATGAAGAGAAGTGTTCTCTAGAGCGTATCTGACAGACCAGACTGGGTGAGGACTCACATGGCCTTCAAGTTCCTGGCACGCTCTTCAATGCCCTTGAGCCCGGCTGCCTTTTAGAGTTGAGGAGGTGTAACTTCTGCTTGATTTCAGAGGATGTTGGGGCAAGAGGGGTGTGAAGAATTAGGCAGGGATTTCTGAGTCGGTAGCCTGAATAAAATTGGTGTTCTTCTTGGCTCTTCGGATGGGCAGGCACAAGAGAGAGTAAACTGAATTCTAACAACCCGGGAAGGGAAAAATTGCAGTATGAATTTCTCCGTGATTGAAAATAACTCTCTAGCTTCCCCAGGCTTTTCTGACTCTCATGGGCACCCACTGACCCTGGCTGGGCCCACGTATGTCGCTGCTGCCTATTCTCTGCAGGGCAGGGGGCACAGACATCCGGCCACAGCACTGATCTATCCGGACTACTCCGACAAGGGCAAATTCCCGTGACAAACTAATAAAAACAAACTAGAAAAAAAAAAAAGAAAGAAAAGGACAGGCACAACAATAGTTTTTTTGGCCCGTTTTCCAGTTTCCTTGATGGCTCTTTGACTTTTACTCATTTTGTTCCCTTAATAGTGTGGTTGTCCTTAACTCTAGCTCCAGAATAGAATCACTTGAGGAGATCTGCAAAATAGCAAGGCCTAGGCCACATGCCCTGACACTGATGAAAGGGTCTGGGGTCAGGCCTCCACGTGGGGTTATTGTTAAAAGCCTTTCTGGTGATGTGGATCTCAGCTGGCGTCATCTCTTTAAGCTCATCAGGCCAATTCATACCACGCTATCTTTGCTTCTGAGGGTTCCCGTGCCTGGAATACCTTCCCTTTTTCTCTCTGACTGTTGACAAACCCACGGGAGCTGCTTGGGTCAGGTGCCACTACCGAACAGTGCTGGCATCGTTCAAAGAGAGAAGCGGCCAGAGATGTCCTTAGCAATACCCATCTTTACATAATGTTTCTATTTAAAGACTAGATGGTCTGATACAAAATATGCGTGCTACGGAAGCTCGGAGGAGAGAGACGTCAGGGAGGGCTAGAAACATCAAGGAGGATTGTATGGAGGAGAGGGACTGGGGCTAAGCATTGATGGGCGGGTAGGGTATGGGTAAGGGGGCAGCAAGGGTAGAGGACTTTAGGTAGAGTATCCTGAAGGCTGAAATCATCCAGGCAGGTGCTGGGGACAAGGACAAGGTTTGCTTGACCAGATGGAAGGCTCATCCTCCTTCCACCTGCGCCTACTCCTGCAGCCCGACTGAATCCGCGTGGACTGTTCAACTGCTTTCATGTGCATGCCTCTCGTTCTCTCCCTCAGATCTGTCAGCAACTGGAAGGCAGGGACTATACTTCATGTAAGTTGGGACCTATCATTCAATTCAGCTGAAATCACTTCAACTCAACTCAATTCAATTCACTATGTATTTAGTGAGTACCAGCTAAGTGCCAGTTCTAAGCTTTTGGGATTCAACTAAATAGGCAAAAACACTGGACCTTCCTGGGCCTGGATTCTAGCACGGGGATACAAACAACAATCAATAGAATAAATAATATATAGGCAAAGTGAAAGGTGATATGTACCCCAGAAAAAAAGAAAAAAAGGAGTAGGAGAAGGAGATCAGGAGTGAGTGAGTATAGCTGAGTCTGTATCTGTGTCTATGTGTGTTAAGTTATCACATGGAAGGTATTAAATAGAAGGTTAGACTAGGTCTCAAGGAGAAGGTGAGAAGTGATCAAAGGCTCAAAGGAAACGAAGGAGTTGGCCACGTGGATATGTGGGAGAGAAGTTTTCCAGACAGAGGGGACAGCCAGGGCAAAGCTCCTCAGTGGAAGCCTGGCTAACAGGCTTGAGGGAGGGTGGGGAGGTCACCTGGCTGGAGCCCGCAGTGGTGGGGGAGGAGCTGAGAGGGAACAGGGACTGGTTCGTGTGGGGCCTCAGAAGCCACCGTCTGGAATGTGGCCTCCACTCTAGGTGAGACGGAAGCCTTTGCAGGGTTTCAAGCAGATGAGGGGCATGATCTGACTCTTGGGCTGCTGTGTTGAGGACAGAGGATGGGGGCTGGGGTGGGCTGCAGGGCAAGGATGGAAGCCAGGAGGCCTACCGCAGGATTGATTTTTACCCACACAGCCGAACACACAACTTGGTCAAAGACCCTCAAAGTATCCGCAGGCAAAGGCTGCACAGTAGTCCTGTATGCTCATTAAGAGCTTTTTTTTTTTTTTAGTGGCACCTGGGTGGCCCAGTTGGTTAAGTGTCTGACTCTTGGGTTTGGCTCCAGTCATGATCTCATGGTTGGTGGGTTCAAGCCCTGCACTGGGCTCCGTGCTGTTAGCTGCTTGGGATTCTCTCTCCCTACCTCTCTCTCTCTTTCTCACAATAAATAGACCTCAAAAAAAATTTCTTTTTTAAAAACGGAGCTTTTTTTTTTTTTTTTTTTTTAGTAAGATGCACATTATTTAGATTTTTGACCTGACTGAATAAGCCTGACCATCCAGTTATTCACCAGGCTTGGCTTCAAAAGACATTTCTCTCACCTAATCAACACATAAAGATTTGTCATTGTCAGTAAAGAATGCGACAGGGTTTGGAGATGCTTTTCAAAGAATGCCAAATTGGTTAGAGCAAGAGAAGATATTTAGAAAACGTGTATATCCTTTCCAGAGTAACTGCTTTGAATGGGACAGTACTTGTTTTGATATCTAATTCCTGCTATGTTTGTTAAAAACATTCTCTTACTTAGTAGTGTTTCTTCTGTATTTCCCTCAC
This sequence comes from Suricata suricatta, assembly GCF_006229205.1. Lineage (NCBI taxonomy): Eukaryota > Metazoa > Chordata > Mammalia > Carnivora > Herpestidae > Suricata > Suricata suricatta. The sequence continues at coordinate 32,678,415 of NC_043700.1, read as the reverse complement.
TACCGAGCAGAGGCTGGGTACTTGGGCCACAGAAAGAATGGAATTAAGCCGCCAGCATGCTGGTTTGTGCTAATTTGCAAGGCAGTATTAAAAATTCCATTTGAATCTCCAAATCCAACTCATTTTAAGGGGGCAACCTACCTTCTCTCCCCAAAAGAAAGGAGACGTGCATGTTTTAAGGTCCTTTACCCTCCCCTCCTAAAAAGCGAAGGTGATCCCTTTTCTGTTATTTTCTTACAAGTCCATTTAAGTGAGCGAGTAGCCTGGAGGGTAATCAGTCTGTCACCTAGTGAGCACGCTGTTGAGTGGCCTCTGTGAGAATTAGTCACTGAGGGAGCACACAGAAGAAATCGAATCCGTCATCTCTACCCTCATGTTGCCCCCAATCTGTGGAGAAAAACAGGAACTACGAAAACTACAGGACACTTCAAAGACAAGTGGGTGGGCGGTTGGTGGAAAGGAGGCTCTTTATTACGCTGTTTGGTAAACCATTTTAAACTTTTCAATCTATTATAATATCTATTATTTCATTTCATTTGGCCCTCATAATAATTCTCTGGAATAAAACCATGGACTATTACAACCAGAAAGGGCCTTAGGGATCATCCCTTTTATCCGATCCCCTCCCTTTTATCCAGTCCCTTCCCTCTACTGAGAGGAAACCAAGGCACAGATGTGTGAAGTGCTTTGCCCTGGGTGGGGGTGGGGGGCCTTGAGGGACTAGAAGTGAGACCCGGTTCTCCTGGCTCCCCTTGGCTCCCCTCTCTCCACACTGTCAGAGTGGGGTCGAGATACAGGATGGAGGTCACAGGAGCACTGGAAGGTTGAGTCACAGGACGCCCTCCCCCCCCCTCCCGGAGGCATAGATTCACAAGAGGGAACATTAGCTTTTCATAATTGTTTTCTGAGGCTGATGCTCCCACAGCTAGGGTATCTGGATCTGGACAGTCCTGGGAATTGGAAACGCCTAACGGTGAAGGTTAGTGGCGGGCTGTAATTACACTGGGCCTCAGTGATGAACTGGATTCCTCAGCGTGGAACGTTTTGGTACCAACCACTGGGCTGGAGCAGAGTCCAGACCTGGGACACCGACGGGAGCACGTCACCTGCTCCTGCCTGTGGCTCAAGCCGTTCTGCTTGCAATGGGGGCCGGCAGGGATGAGGTTGGCAAGCCACCCAGGGCCTTCCTGCGGTAGTGTGGCCTAAAATAGGCCGTCTGGCCATCCTGCCCTGCCCCTGCTCCAAATGGAAAAAAGCAACAGGACCCACCCTGGTGATTTTCTGAGATGTTCCAGCCGAAGTTCAGAGGGCCGCAGGGCAAGAGGCACAGGGCAGATGCTGCAGTCCTGGTCTCCTTCCAGGCATATCGGGTCCTGGGTTCAAGGCTGCTTCTGTGTGTGGCTTCCTGCCCAGGGCATTTAAAGCATTGCTTATCAAACTTCAACATGCATGCAACCTGGGAGTCTTGTCCTAATGCAGACTGAGAGCCATAGGTCAGGCATAGGGCCTGAGAGTCTGCATTTTAACAGGCTCCAAGGCCATGGTGATGTTGCTGACTTTAGCATCACACTTCGAGGAATAAGGCTTTGAAGGGGAATTAACGGGAGTTCAAATTTCCAAAGCTCTCACCTAGGTGGTGGCCTTGCCAGCTCTTTCTACCTGAAGACTGCCATCTTTCAAACATTTTAGATATATTTTCTGCCTTTTTTAGACATTTCCAGCTGCCGACTTCCTTGACTCTGAACTGACCTCTCCTTTGAATGCTGGGGGCACTGACCACCTCTGTCGCTCATCTGACCCTTAGCATCCACTGTCCAGGCTGTTCATATGCTTGTTATTTCCCCAACTAGTGTGCTGGCTACCTGCATTCCACCTACTTCCCTCCGTCCAAGCCACAGCACCGTGACTACAGCCAGGATTCTGGGAGTGCCGACTCCCTGCATCGATCCGTCCTTTTGGAGCCAACATCTCCTTTTCCGCACCCTTTGTCACCTTGCTCAGCTGGCCTGCAGAATCCTGGCTGGGCCAGTCTCTCTGTCCTCATTGCCGGGGACTCTTTCTCTAGAACAACAAGATGGATTCCATTCCTCTTCTAAGAGAGTGTTGAGTTCCGGAATGGGGGTAACAGTTTTCTCTTGGCACAGGAGGAGCTGCCCAGTCAGGCGGGCCAAGGGACCATTGATCTGAGTCCAGTGAAAAAGTGGCTTCTCGGGAGCCCTGGATTCAGGCCCACTTCTAGACAACTTCTTCTTTCAACTCTCTTTCATGTGTTTTAACTTCACAAACATGCCAGTTCCCAGCTGCCCCAGAGAGACAGCGGTGATGGTGGTGGGTGGTGGTGGGGAGACCGAAGCAGGAGTCAGATGGCTGGTGCGATGGGGGAGGGTGTGGTGGCGCGTTTCACCCGATGAGGGACTTTTCTGCTGGGCCCTGCGGTTATATTTCGGGTCTGCGGAGAGTCTTATGGGACTCACTCCACCTGACTTGGGTGATTGCACGATTACACATATTGAAATGGAGATGTCAGTGTAGGGCATATTCACACACCAACATCTCATCCCTTTCTTCTGTCCTTTATGCCTCCTTCTCTCTCTCTCTCTTTCTGTCTCTCTCTCTCTCTCTCTCACACACACACACACACACACACACACACACACACACACAAATACTTAACCAATTAAATCTGTTGAGCGCTATTTGCAGATGATGGTGTGGAATTGTGCTGGACTTGTGTCCGGCCTCATTAAATGTCAGCATTAACAATACGGCACTTGGCAATCAAGGCCGCTCTGTGGCTGTTAGTCATTAATCACCATCTGACAGTCCTGAATTGGAAACGAGGAGCCTGTTCACATGTGCTCTGTGTACCTAGTTACCCTCTTGGTAATCAGTCTCGAAAAAGTTTTCTTGGACTCCCTGCCTGTGAGGACCTCTGTCCTGGCAAGGGGGCAAAAGGTCATTAGGCTGTGCTCCCTTCTCCTCCTCCTCCTCACTGGGAAAAGAGGTTGAGGTCCTAAGAAAACAGGGGGGAGAGGAGCATATTGTTTTTGGCCTACTCTTTCCCTCTTCGGCCTGTTTTATGTAGCCTTGTTTTTATATTCTGGCCCAATGGCCAGGAAAATTCTCTTTCTCCCCGAAGAAATCCTGAAAGACAGCAGGGAGGTCGGTTCTGTTCCAAAAGCTGGTGGGGTAAGTGTGCAAATGCATCCTTTTCCAGGCTGCTCAGCTGTGGACCGCTGTCTGCTAGATGGGGGTGGTTGGCTAATTTCGGGGACTGCTTCCCGCAACGTGGGTCTGAATTTTCACAGGTCTGCTGGATCCGTTTGCAGAATTGAAAGCAAAGACCAGCTTCCCCTTGGGGCCCATCCCCAGCACTTTCCTACAGTCTTATTAATTTATTTGTTGATTCAAGAAATATCTGTTGAGGGCTGGTTGTTGCATGCCAGGCATGGACTGGACACCATGGGTGCAGCAGGGAACATGGGGCCAGTCAGTACTGTGGCAGGGGGTGCTCTTTGAAGGGAAGCCCTTCTGGCAGCATTCTGGCTGCCAGGTCCTCCCAAGGGTCACCAACTCTGGAGCTGCATTCCTGGGGAAATTTCATGTTGCAGTTTTTTAGACCTGGCTCCTTCCCACGCCTCGACGTCTCTTTCCCGGGAGCCCTGCTCTCTGTCTACTTAGGTGTGAGCTGTTCCCAAACAGGGTTGGTGAACACTGATGTGGTAAGAGGGGTGTCTTCTCTCTCTACCCCATTCATAGAACATGTTTATGTTTTTTTCCCCCAGGACTTTGCTCCTTAACTCCAAGAAATGAGTTGAGTGGGGGTATTCCAGCCACCATGGCAAGTTGGGAGAGGAAGGAGGTCGCTGACAGCCCATACCCCAGTGCGTCTCCTCTGCCTGCCTATAGGGTTTGCCACTATATCCAAAATCCTGTGCGTCCAGGAACACCTCTCCTGTTCTGGGCATGGGGAGACGGAGGACAGAAGGGAAAATTTCTGGAACAAGTGGCCACTGGGCCATTGGTAAAGGGAGTGCATCTGTTTGCCTTTATGTCTCGTTCCTTCCTTGAGTTTTACCTCCAGGAGTGGGGGAGTCTCTTCTCTCATCAAACTAGTGACTTCAGCTTAAAGATGTTGACAAATGCTTAAGCTCTTTAGCGCTTTTCAGATTAAATGGAATTTGGCAAGCATTTCTTGATTGACTGCCTCGTGCCTGGCACTCTCCTAGGCATACAGGGGACATGAGTGTGCGTAAAAGATCCTTCCTGCCTTTAAGGAACTTACGGTGCAGTGAGGGGTGAGGAATGGTCCTCACATAGAGAAATACTATCAGAGAGATAAAATAAGGGGCTCAAGGGATTCAGAACAAGGGGAAACCGCAACCGATTAGGGGAAAAATGAGACCAGTGAGTTTGGGAGAGGGGATAGGCTTTTTAGGGGGAACAAGGAGCTGGATGTCTAGGAAAGAGTGAGTCACCATGCTTGGCTCCTGCAAAGTTTCCGGCAGGGATGGGTAGAAAGGTGTTAGGGCCATTCCATGGAGGACTTGATTTCTAGGTTAAAGGTTTGGCCTTGATTAGAGTGGGGCCCCTCAGGGGGGGAGCCAATAAAGGCCTATGGGTTTCAATATTTCAATTAAAATACTATTTTTCTGGAGGAGAAAAAGCTGAGTCTCCCTCAAGCTTCACTCTTGGGCAAGAATCTTGTAATTACACATTAATTTGTGTCGTGGTCAGTTTAATTTCTGTCTCCATCAGCAGCTGCCCCCATCACAGTTCCAGGAGCTGGAGAACCCCCAAGCTAAGGCCCCAGGACATCTCTGAAAGTCTCCCGGGAGGTCCTGTCCACCCAGACCAGTCTCCAGGCTCCCTCTCGCTTGTCGAGGTGGTGCCCTGGACTGTGGGGTGACTGGTGGTCGGTGCTCTCCCTCCACACCCCTTTGCTTCCCTTCTCCTCCCATCTCCTCCCCCTCCTGGTTTTTCTACGGCTCTGGCTGAGTTACTGAGCTTTTGTCCTTCCAGGGAGGTACTGCTACCAGGGTATAAGGATCTCCATGACAAGAGAATTTGGCTGATGCTCAGGTGTGCGGTTCCCCAGCCGGAGACACTCTTCCTTCTTGACCTGGATGTTCAGCCTTCAGGTCCCAGCTTCACGGTCATGGTCCCAAAGAGGGTCTCTCTGACCTTAGTTCTAAACAAGCGTTCCTTGTCACACCCTCTCTGTATGCGCCATAAAACACTCTGCTTTTCCTTCATTGCTGAGACCACAGTTTAAAATCCTTCGTTGAATTGTTTAATTGTCTTCTTCTTATTAGTGTAAGCTTCAGGAAGGCAGGGGCTGTGTGTCTTTTTGCTCACTCTTTTACTTGCAGAGTTGAGCCCAATTCCTGGCATGTAATAGATGTGTAGTAGATGGTCCTGAATGAACATACTGATGGTTCGGGGTCCATCTGTGGGCTGGATGATCTCAGAGCTGATTGGGCAACTACCCAGTGGCTTGGGGGTGGGTCAACTTTTTTTTTTTTTTTCAGAAGGAAAGGGAGAGAAGAAAATATGGAGTGAAGAGAGTACATATGGCTTGGTATTCTTGGAAACCCTCTTTCATGGCCTGGCCCCATTGAATGTGCTTAGCCTTGCTCCACAGAAGATCATGGGTGGGTGAAGGCTTTGGATAGAGTCCCCAACCTTGGAGCCTGGCTTGAAAAAAAACCCTACGGATGTTCCAAAAAGAAACAGCACATTTCTGAACCCCAACTACCTTTCGCTGGCCTGTTGCTGAAGGATTCTGAGCATGGAAAGCCCAAAGAAGTTTTGGGCAACATTTTTTTCACCTGAAGTATAGGTAAGCTGTAATTGGCTGGGAAAAATAGGACAGCAGAAGAGGAAGGCAAGAATACAGAGGTTAAAGCGGGGCCATTTTGAGGCAAGCATAGGAGAAGGGTTAGTATGGGGGTGGGTAGGAGAACTTCCTTCTTTCCCTTCCTTCAAGGTGCTCTCTCCACTGAGCGAGCTTGAGGGTGTGAGAGCAGAAGGAGGCAGAGATGAGTGAGGATTCTCAAGGCAAGGGGGGGCCAGTTCTTTACCCTAATGGTGGTTCTCAAGCAGGGCTGGCCCCCTCCAGACCGTTTGGAGTTGTAGGGGAAATAAGCAATGTCTTGAGACCAAGGATGCTAGACCTTCTGCCCTACACCGGAGGGTTCTACCCAATAAAGAATTGTGTTGGTTAAAATGTCAGTTGTGCCTCTCTGATAAGCAGTGAGATGAGGACAAACAAGGACTTGAAGGCTTTATCTCTTTGGGGATTTAGACTCCCCTCCCCCCCACCGTGGGTCCTGTCCCCAGAGTTCCTGAAGTCCATGGAGAAAAAGTGGAGAGGCCTACCCTGTCCCCTGGAGCATGTGACATGGCACTCAGGGGTCACTGTCCTTTTGGGTCCCCTCTCAGCATTCCCTCTGTGCCCCTCAAAAACCTGTGAAGCTGTCCAGTGCACCCTGATTGTCCAAGCCAGGCCTCCCTCAGCTGTGACGGTTAACTTTATCCATATGCCGGGGCTGTTCCTGTGTCAGACAGCAAGGGAGGACAGGAGAGACACGCGGCCAGAGTGACTGCGGTTAGAGGTGAGGGGTGGCCTGCGGGAATGTCCGAGGGTTGGTGGGAGAGGATTTTTTTGGGGGGGTGTCTCCATGCGGGGGAAGCATTGGGGGAAGTCAACGGCAACACGTTCTAGCCTGTTGGGGGGATGGCCGTTGGCACCAGGAGAAATCCATCCAGCGGAGCCAACCCTCATTAATCATCCGGGCGGCTGAACTGCCAGCTCCTTTCAAGATCTTTCAAGAAGGGTTTTCACCCAAAATAGAGTTGAAAATGTGCTGGGCCCTACTCAGAATCTCATCAGTCTGGGCATTATGGGAAGTGTCAGGCAGGCTGTGACAGACAAGGCCCACTCTGTTCAAGGGGTCCTGACTCCCACGGCCTGTCATATCAAGCGCCTGATCAAATTTGACAGCTTCATTTGTACCTACAGAATAGATAAAAGGGGCTGTTCATTGAAACAAATGGAGGGGAAGGGGTGGGGGAGGGAAGGGAGGTGAGAGGGAGTGTGTGTGTGTGTGTGTGTGTTGGGGGGAGGAACGACATTGGGGGTAGGACAGGAGAGGGTGATGTGAGGAGCAAGGGGTGCAACGTAGGATGCTCTCCATGAACATTTTGGCCAACACTCTCCCAGGGGAGGGAAAGGGGTCAGAGAGGACAGGTGAGTATCAAGTGGGGGATGGACGTGAAGGCCCCGCCTATCACCGCCACCATCGAGAGGCCCCTGAGACCCTCTCTGTGCTCTGGGCCCTGGTGCCCTAGAACTGGAGCTGGAAAGGTGGGCCCTGGGAGTGAGAGTGCCCAGGGTGGGTGGCCGTGGCTGGGAGAGCACGGCCAGCGTCGGAGATGCATGTTTCAACTCCAAGCCTTGAACTGAAGTTTGCAAAGAGCCTTCCTTCCCTCCGAAGCAGCTCCTTCTGTGCCCTCCTGTGCTCGGTCTGCAATGAGGCTGTTGCCCTCCTTTGACTGCCTGCCCACACCTGGGCTGGTGACCCCAAAGCGTGATTCCCTTAAGTGATGCTTACCTTCCTGTTCCCTGCACACGGGAGCTGGTTGGTGTGAGCAGGAGGGACATCCGCCAACACGCTCTGGCTTTGGGCTTTGCTTGGGCGGCCCCACTGGCCTCAACCGTCCTCTCTCCTTCCTGTGGGGGACTAGGGTGAGCGAATGCATCCTTCCAGCTCTCAGAGTGCTCTGAACGCCTGACACTTTTTAGGAGTCCCCTTCATTTGTCAATGTCATACTTTGTTTCACATTATCAGCATGTGTTTGTAGGTTTCCCTACTAGATTTTAAACAGTGTGATGAGAGGGGCTGTGTTTTTTGCATCTTCTATCCTCTGATAGCATTTAGTACAGGCAGGAGGTTCTCAAGAAGTATTTCCACAAGAACATGGACACTGCAAAGTTCAGCTGTGACCCTCAGGGGGTGAGCCTGGGATCAAGGGATTTCAAGTTCTTTTCTGACCTGCAGTCTTTAGAGGAGAGGGTGTGAGGTTGACAAGGCCCCGCCTATCCTGCCCCCACCCACTTAGAACCATTGGGAGATTTAAAGAAAAACCCTCTTGGACATGGATGCATGTTTAAGTTGGTGTCATGGGGTGGCCATGGAGACCCCACCTGCTCTGGTTGGCCAGATGCTCTTGTGCAGGGCACCAGCTTCATCACAGAATGTGGAGACTCTGTGGCAGGAGTATCGGTCTTGGGAATCAGATAGACTTGATAGGGATCTTGCCTCTGCTGTTTACTGGCTTTGTGACCCTAGGCAAAAAGTGTTCAATAATAGACTCACCGCAGAGAATTGCTGCCAGGATGAAATGAAGTCTTGTATGGAAAGTGCTTAGCACAGTGCCTGGCACACAGCAAGCACTCCATAAATGTTAGAGAAGGGAAAAAAAAGCCGTGTCTGATCCCTGTTGCCTAGATCTTTCTCATTTCAAATGAGCGTACCTACTGTTGACGGCACTTCTTGGTCAGTGACCATTGATCATTATCGTTTTCAGTCAGTCCTGAACCTTTTTGTAAGTTTCACAGATGAAAGCACTCCTAGAATCCAATACATGGGAGGTCTGTGCCCTTCTTGTAAGGGGCGCTCGTTATACACTGCCTCAATGCTCGGAGGGGTGGCTCTTTGCAAGCCACCTGGCGGAGACCTCAGGACTACAAGGCATGCAGAAGGTCACAAATCTCTTTGAACTTTAGGGTCTCCTAGCTCTGAGATGTCCGCCCTCACTGTGGCAAGGCCAGGCTTGTCTGGCCAGAGCATTCCATCCCCGGAGGCACCTGTTTCCTGTGATTTCAAGTGTAAACTTTCTCCAGGTAAACAGGGCTCAGTGGGTTTGGAAGGAGTTTCTGTTTGTTGAGGCCCGAGGAAGCAGGGTGGAGGTGAGCTGGACGAAGGGAGAGAAGAGTTCTGCCTTACTCACTGTGGCCGTGGGAAGTCACGCATGCCTTCATCACACCGCAAACCCAGCTTCCTCCTGTGTAAAGTGAGCATGGGAAGGGCAGGATGGAAGCTGGTCAGAGTGCCCAGATGGCACCCCCTCCTTCCTGGGAGGGTCAGTGTCCTGCTTTTGGCTATTAGGAGAGGCTGGGTGATCAGTTCTAACCAGAGGAGTATGAACAAATGAATAGAAGTGACATATGTCATTTGACCTGAAATGTTGTTTGTATAAGATTCTTCAGTTCTTTCCCCCATTCTGACCACTGAGGATGTTCCTCTGTGAATCAGTGGGTCTGATAAATTATGTGTAACACTGCAATGCTTTCTGATGATAGGTCACCTTGATGAGACTGAGCGATAGTTCTCGGTGATGTAATCAAACATGAATCTAGGTGCTTCTGTGAAGGAATTTTGCAGACATGATTCAAGGTCCTAATTAATGGATGTTAAGTAGACCAAAAGGGAGATTGGGGTGGGCCCGACCTAATCAGGCAAGCCCTTTGAAAGAGGGCTTAGACATTTCCTGAATTTAGAGACTCCAGAGGGCCCATACCAGTAGTTCCAGCCTTGGATCTTCCCTGCCTACTTGTCCTACAGACTTCAACTTGCTTTGCTGGCCACCACAATTACATAAGCAATGCTTAGTAATAAATGCCTTACTATATTACTGGTTTTGCTTCTCTGCTCAAAACCTGACTGACACAGAGATCTTTGTCAACGATGGAGATATAGTATAAATGAGAAATAAACCTTTCTAGTGTTAAGCCCTGAGCTTTTGGGGTTCATTTGTTACCACAGCATACTCTGGCCTATACTGACCACTACAAGATGAATAGAGCTGTGGGGCCATCATACCTTTTAGCTCACACATCTGTCTTCTACTGGACTGTAAGCTCCTCAAGGCAAGGTCCATGTCTCTCCTGTCTCTAGTCCCAAAGAAGACCATGGTACCCAGTATGTAGTGGGCACTCTGTTAATGTTTACCAACAGAGTCAAACCAACTGCCCCTAGCAGCATTTTGGCTCTTGGAAAGGAGTGGCAGGACTGAGGTTATTGGAATTACATAGTGCCTAGCACAGCCCCACGCCACGCAGGCACGCTTGCTCAAATGTTCTGATAGGACAGATCCCTGATTCCTATCCATCTGTAGCATCTAGACTCCCTTTGATATCAAGTCTCAAGCTATTGGCTTAGTGCAAAGACTTTTGTAATTAGAACTGTGTTAGAATCCTATTAGAATGCCACAGCTCTGTAATGGTGAGACCTCTGGCCATTTGCTTAGCCCCTCGAAATCTTGGTTTTCTCAATAAAGGGAAGTAGAGGTTTGTTGTAAGTATTAAACGTCCAGCACCTATCATTATATTCAACTGTGCCATGGCACACTCAAACTGATGTTTCCTGAGAAACCCTAGCTGGGCTGGCGTATTGTTTTTGCATGTTTGGTTAGCTGTGCCCGTATTTGAAACTGTCAAAAGTAAAGAGGAAGAGCATTTCCTTATGGACTGGCTATGAACCTGTGCGTAACCCGCACTACACACATGTACACAGTCATGTGTACACACGCCCAGAAGAGCAAATAGGACACAGGGAATGTGCAATGACATTTTCCAAATTACCGTTTCCATTCCAAAATCTGGCTCGGATTTAAACTCCAGAAGGATCATTTGATTTTTGTTCCAAAGAGCTGTGGAGACACCCGCTGCCCACTCAGAGCCAAGGTCCCCCCGACTCCTCCGTGGTCTGAATTTTATCTGCTCGTCACTTCTCTTGCCAGTTCCATTTTCCAAAAGCAATTGGCTGCAGGTTAGGAAACGTGATTCTTTTTGTAGACCTTGATTTAACCTCAGGGGATTCTCAACGTTATTTTCAATAATAATTTCTGACCCACTTAAGTACCCATGCGGTCTTTGAAATACCTGCATCAAAACCCAACTAAGCATCTCATCAAATTAAAAAAAAGTATTTTAATAATTCATTTTGTTGGAGTCCCTTCTCTGGGTGAAAATTCTGAAGTATTTTTCTGCTGTATGCTTCCCTGTCTTCTCCCTCTCCACCTGATTACTGAGGTAAAGTCATGAAGTTTCTTCTAGAGCTTTCACACTCACTGTCCTGCTAGGAGCTTTAGAATTGTACTTGAGTGGGGATGAGTGACCGAGCATGCTAACCAGCTCTGACCTTCCATAGTGCTTTACTCTTTAAACATTTTATAAACTCATAGAATATTCCATTAGAAAGGGCTTCAAAATTAGAGGGCCCAATAGCTTCATTTCAGAAATAGAAAAATAGGTGTGCCTGGGTGGCTCAGTTGGTTAAACATCCATCTTCGGCTCAGGTCATGATCTTACTGTTCATGGGTTCAAGCCCCGCATCGGGCTCTGTGCTGACAGCTCAGAGCCTGGAGCCTGCTGCAGATTCTGTCTCCCTCTTTCTCTCTGACCCTCTCCTGCTTGCACTGTCTCTCTCTGTCTCTCAAAAATAAATAAAAAACATAAAAAAACAAATAGAGAAATAGACTCAGAGATTAAGTGACTTGCTCAAAGTCACACAGCAATTAAGTTTCAGAACTAGAAGAAAATCCCCATTTTCTGGCTCCCATGTCTATACTCTTTCTACCAGATATGCAGTGACTAGACCATCCAGGATTAGCAGGGCAGTCCTAAAGCACCCGAAAGTGTACTTATATTTTTGTCTCCATGTTGAAGTTTATAAAATACGGTTGCTTCATTCTCTCTCAGCCAGTAGGTTCAACTTCTTTTCTCTTAAGAGAAAGTTTTCCCAGTTCATCTGTGATCCAAATCCAGGGGCAGCCTTTCCTGTTTCAGGAAGTGCTAATAATGCTGGGGATATACCAGCACCCTGGGAAAACTTGGGAAGGCACTTCCGTTAGGAAGACCTACAAACCATTTCTGTGCCTCGAATGTTCTCTGGCAGGTGTGAGTTGGTTAGGGAGAAAGGAGTGGATGTGCTGTACACAGTGTTGGCAAAGTCTGTTCCTTCATCTGCTTTAGAAATGGAAATGACGGCTCAGGGTTCCAGCTGTCTTATCACTATGGAATGAAGGCCTCACCCATCTTCAGCCTTCAGAAAAAGGATGGGCCTCCACGGAACTGGGGAGCCTCCCAACAGATCGGAGCTTCTACCGCAAAGTCCCCTACATTTGCCGCAGGGGTCTCCTCCTCCGGCTCCTACAGGCCACCCATCTGATCTCACCAATTAGCACCTTATTACATCCTGTCCTACTCTGCACTGTCTGCACAGTATGGTTGAGCACATTATTAGATCAGCATAAGTGCACTTATATGTAATGCTATCTTGCTCCCTGTCTCATGGTGTGTCTTGTCTGCCCCAACTAAATCAGATAAGAATTTTGTCTGAGTTTTCTCCTTGTGTCTTACAGCATCCAGCATGGTGCTCGGCACATAAGCAGCAATTCTGTAAATTCTCTTTCCTTTGATGACTGATGGCCTCGAAGTATGAATCCCCAAATACCAGCCTGCGAGTTTCACGCTATCCATTCCCCTATTTTTGTCATCAGAGGCATCATTTGTAAACATATTACGTTGTCACGTGGAAAGAAGTAGATATCACTTTTGTGGTCCCGCTACCTCTTTTTAAAAGTTGAAATCAACTGTTGAGCTCCATCAATTTCCTGCAAAGCCCCTGGCCTTGTTCCCACTCCTGGGACCCAGGCAGAGGTGTGTGTGTGTGTGTGTGTGTGTGTGTGTGTGTGTGTGTGTGTGTGTGTTGGGAAGGAGGATGCTTGAGTTCTCAGTTTCTGGCCTCTGCCACCCTTCCTCTCTGCTGGATGCCTTTCCTGTACTTGGACCCAGTGGCTGACAGCTGTTTTGGGGGGACCGGAGGAGAAAATGTGGGCATGCTGAGTGTCACAATAGGACAGGCTTTGTCCAGGGGCCCTGTGTGTCTCCACTGACCTTGGAACGGAGTGACCAGGGACAACCAAGGGGAGGCAGCTTCCTTCCCTCTCCAGGCTGCAGGTTTTTAATGTCTCCTTTGTTGGTCTGGGCCCCTGGAGACGGCACTGAAGGGAGAGACTTTAGGCTGTTCCCTCCCTGCCGGACAAAATGGTACATGCTTTTCCTGTTTAAACAGGGCGCAGTTGTGAACTGCCCTGACTCCGCACACACCAAGGCCCGGCAACGGCTGCAATAAATCAATAGGAAAATAGAAGCTGCCAGTTAGACTAAACAAGTGCATTTGCAAAGACGGCTAGCCCTCATTAATCACTCTGACAGTCCTAAAAACACATTTCCCCTTTAATGACTGTATTTGGATAATCAGTGCTTTTTCCTCCTCAGTCAGAGTTTGAGTAACAGACAGCTGGTGTTATTACAGCCATCGGGGAGGGAGGGCCGGGATTAGGGTCTACAGAGAGCCATGCACTGGAGGTCTCCTCAAACCGGGTCGGCTGCAAAGCCGTTGTTATGCAATAATGAGAGGGAGCTTTGTGCTGCCACCGACGGCTCCGGCAGCCATGTGCAAGTTCCCCCCAAACCTGGACACCCCCTTGCATTATGTGAAACACAAAAGCCTCATGTTGGGTTTGATGAGCTCCGGCAGATTTAACCCGGGCTGGGGTGGCAGGAGTTTCTCTGGCAGCCAGGTAAGAAGATGGGTCTATGTGATCTGGCTCTGCTTCCTTTAGGTGACTTTGGCTCTCAGGAGAAACTTTGGAACCCAGCACATTCCTCTCTATAAATGATGTAACACATTAATGCACAGCACATTATGAAAATGGTAATTCAAACCCATAGTGCTCCAAATTAAACCATACATTATCGGATGCACTCAACCACCTATTTTGCAAAAAGACAGGATGAATGAAATCAAATCAAACAGAAAACTGGAGTGCAGCTTCCCCTACAGAATGATTAATAAAGTACAGAGCCTCAGGATTATTACAAGACGAATTCCACGGTAACCCAGACATACATCACGCAGGAGTTAGCTCATATATCGAGAGACACGTCACACACGCCGGGTAGGGCAAGGCTGTTATGGCTGCCTAAGGAAGGGCCCCACACCTCCCACTCGGGCTCCCCAGTTCTAAGGAGGTGGGTCAGCGGTGGGGATGACTGGCAAGTTGAAAACCTAACACCATGCACTTCTGTTCGTGTCAAACCTGTATCTGAGCATGAGCCTTGCCCTTCCCTCTCTGCCTCCCTTCCTCCCTCCACTGCCCATGAGGCCACAAAAATAACCAGGCAAGAGGTGTGAAAATCTGACCTGGGGCCAGGAACATCCAGTGTCTCAAGTTCCAGCTCTGTGCTTCCAACCTTCCTAGTGCCTTGGGAACACAGGCCCCATTTCTGGGGCCTGGGAGAGATTAGGAAGACTAGGAGGAGGGCTAGGAAGAGAAGGAGGTGGAGACATAGAAGGTGGAGGTGATTCCCAAAGAAAAGAGTGGCTGGATGAATTAATTATGCAAGGAAGCAGTTGGTGGGGAGTATTACCTCTATTAAAACAGCAACTTTGTTTAATGAGAATTTAGCTATTCAAAGTAACCAACTCCCCACCAGCTAATTAAAACAGCCACATTTCTTAGGAACTGGCACCCATTTATGGCGGGAAGGGCTGACATTTCAGGGTGAGAACTGGGACACTCCAGACCACAATGCTTGCCCTTTGATGTCACAAGGGTAGTTGCAGGCAGCCCATTCCAACTAGGCACAGGGCATCCTTCCCGGTCTGCAAAGGCCACAAATACATTTTCTGGGGGAAACTCAATAGTCTGGGGTGTTTCTAAGCTCATGGGCAACCCAAGCAGCTCCAGAAACGTGACTTTTGCTATACAGAGAGTTCATTATTGGAGACAGTCTATTCCTTTCTCTTTCCCAACAAGAGGAGCGCTGTGGTCCTTAGCTAGGGAGGTCTGAAGCCCTTGAAGTTTAAGAAAAGAGAAAAGCTTAAGTCTTCCTGCAGGGGGAGCCATTTCCAGCAGTTTTAGCAGGCATTAAAAACAACAACAAAACCAAACCAAAAGATATCTGAAGGAAAGAGGACTTGAGAGGAAAGGAAGATGGGAAATTACCAGGAGCAGACAAAACAACAGAGAGAAAGAAAAACAAAGCAAGTCCCTACATTTCAAGTCATTTAAAAATTCTGGCCAGTTTGAACTTTGAGAACTCTGATAATGACGATTTCCCAGGAAGGCCCTGAATCGGTCCCAAGGCAACTTCTGCAGCCCGGTCGGTCTCTCCCTGACTTGCCCTCAGACACCAACAACCAAGGTCCCTTCCCCTGCGACACACCTAAGTTCTTTTGGGGGCCAGCACTGACATTTTCTACAGAAGAAGCCTGAAGTTCTCTCAACTGAAGAAGGAATTTTGGCCAGAAACAAAGATATAGTGGCTTTGTTAAGTCCCCGAGAGCATGGCGCTGGGTTTGGAAGCCTCTCCCCCGCCCCTCCGGTGGGAGTCTCTAGCGGGGTGTGGGGTTTTCTCAAACGGTGCCGCCAACAGAGAGGGCATCCCTCCCACACCCCCCTTCCGCCCTTGACCTCGGGTCTACGGAGGATCGGAGGATCGTTTCAGAGGCAGGAAGCTTGCGGAGCATGAACCGCCCAGTTAAGTCACAATCCTTACAGAGCAAAGCAAAACAGCAGCTCAATAGCAGATCTCCAAAGCAGCACGGGGCCAAAGCAGAGGAGAGTTGCCAGGAGGGGGCGAGGCAGACCACTTTGAAGTGCGCCCAACAGGTGGTCGGGCATGTCCAAGAGCAGCAGGCCCAGAGCCCTGGAGCCAGTGGCCTTGGCTGGTCACTGCCCAGGGTAGACGTAGAGGTGAAGGCTGTCCGTCCTCTCCTCTGGCCTCGCAGAATTCCGGCGCAGTGGGCAGGTGCCCGACCCTGGCCCCACCATCCTGGCATAGGGACATCGCTTGCCTGGAGATGCCCAAGCCAGTGTCAAAAGTATAAGCCCAAGACAACAGGAACAGAGAGTGGCTTTAAAGTCCTGAGTAAACACCGTCTTCTCTGCAAAACTGAAACCCGTCCAGAGAAGTCTCTGGAGGGAGGTGCAAATGACTAGAGTCGGCAACCCAGCCCTGGCCTTGGGAAGCCCCCAAGCTTTGCAAGGCACCCATGTCAGTAGGTGCATTTGGTTTCAAGGTGTAGAAAAGGCAGTCAAGAAGAGGAAATCATTCGCATTTCCAGTGGGAAGGCCTTAAGGTGTTGTCGGGGCTGGCGCCAGTCACCTCTTTATGCCACTAGGTGGCGCAAGAGGCACGTCGACTTTGCATACCTACGGGCTCTGGGGACGTTGCTGCCGAGTCTGAGCCCTGCGTCCAGGTTCCCTGCTCAGCCCCTTCTACCTGGAATCTAGGCCCAGGTGAAAAACCGCATTTACACACTCCCTTCACCCTGTCCTAGGAAATGTCAGGGACTCTGAAGCGACCCTGGGAGCTAAATAACCAACTGGGAGAAACAAAACCCATAAAGGCGATTTTATGTTATTTGTAATGCGTTGGCCATAAGTTTTGATGTTTTCCCCCTCCCCCTTTCTTGAAGAAAGGCATGAAACATCCTTGAACGGAAATTTCAGAAGGAAACCATAAGGTGTTTAACCAAGAATAAAAGAAGGACATCTGCTTAGGTGTCTGGTAGCAGGACAGTGGGTGAGGCAAGAGAGAAACACAGCACGGTGTGAATATAGCCAAGTATTCCATTTATTAACAAAATAAGTCTTACCAAGGGAGAGCTCTATTCATCCCCAACAGGCCCCACAGCCCCCACACTGCTGCCTAAGATCGGGGGGAGGGTAGGTGTGGGGAGAAGACCCAGGGGCCGAGTCTTCAATCCCAGTCACTGAGGGAGCCCATGGCCAACATTGGGGATTCTGTTGGGTCAGGCCCGGGAAGGGGGTGATGGGGATGTGATCCATGTACTCCCCGCCTCCCCAACTGTCCCCCAATGGAACTAACAAGGCTCTACTGCCCTCTGATATTGCCACTGGTCTGCTTTGGAGGGATCTAGCAACAATCACTGGCCCTACCCCTACCAGGAGAGGGGTCCCAACGATGGAGAGAAAAACAAGACTATAAATGCACTTTGCAAAATATAAAGAGCAAAGTTTTACACCAGCAGGGCCTTCTAGGACTTTCGATTGAGTAAGACTAGCCCTACCGGTCCCCCACCAGCAGGCAGTGTGACTACTGGGTGTTTGGGGCCATGAAGAGTCTTGAAGGTAGAAAGGCTGTCAGAGGCCACTAGGGCCTCTCTTTCAGGGTGGAGCCTGCTGGTGGGGTCACGGCTCTCTGTGCTCAGAGCAAGACAGAGGAGCAAGGCTCTAATTTGGGGGGCCAGGGTGCAGACCAAGGACCCCAGGAGGAGAGGGCTTTGGGGAGGAATCACAGAGCAGAGTTCTGGGTCAACAGAACACAAGACCTCTTGCCACTAAGATGCATCCCTGGACCCCCCAAACGTGTTACAAAAAATATCTCCTCTCTGTTACTTGTACAAAGGATAAAACAGAACCTCAAACAAGAAGAACTGAAGGGGAACAAGGGGAAAAGAGAAGGGAGAAATGTTGTTTTAACGGTTAGGAAGCATGCAAGAAACTCCCCACGAAGGGAAAACAAATAGAAGAACCCCAGAACCCCAACTCTCCCTCCTCCCCTTAAAACCAAACCAATCAAAAAAAAAAAAAAAAAAAAGGAAAAAGACACATCTAAGAAAAAGGAAAAAGAATAAAAGAAAGGAAGAGGGGCGGGGAACATGTAGTTATTTGTGTGATTAATATTATTATTTGGGGAACACAGACTTTTTGCATACCATTGACTCGTGTGGGCCGTTAATGCACTTATATTCCCAGCTTGTAAGCTAACATTATAGTAAATAAATACACAGTCCGGTAGGGAGGGTCTGGGCGGGGAATCCCTGCAGGGACAAGCAGTAGTGGAGGTTGCAGCGGCGAGGCGGCCGGGGGAAGGGAGGCAGAGGGGGAAAGGAGAGGAGGGTTGGGTGGGAGCAAGAGCTGTAGTTACTGGTATCCGAGTGCGGAGGCTGAAGCTAGTCTCTGTCCGTACAGCGCATACGGTGAGTAGTAGGGTCCGGCTGTGGGGAGGGACGGCACGGCCAGGCCCCCGGCTGTGGATAAGTGGCTCTTGCCATAGGGGTGGTACCGGCTTAGCCCCAAAGTGTGTGGACTCCGCAAAGACAGCGACCCGGGGCTGCCCGGGGCGGTGGGCGGGGGGAGGTGCAGATGGCAGGAGGCGGCGGCTGCGGCGGCCGCGGCGGCGCTGCCCAGGCTGGAAGCCCCGGGGTAGGCGGCCAGAAGTTTCTCTGCTCCCGGCAGGGCCGTGTGAGTCCGTAGGTGGCTGAGCAGCTCCTCCGAGGTGGCGAAGCGCTTGTCACACGGCCCGCTGGCCGCGACCCAGTTGCAGCTGTGCGGCAGCGGTTCGTTCTGCAGCATGAAGCCGTAGGTGTAGAGAGGGTGGCCGGGGAGCGCGGCCTGAGCGGCGCTGGAGGAGAGCGCAGAGGGCTGGAGCGGGTGCCCGGGGTACACCAGCGGGTAGCCCCCGGCCTTCAGGCTGGGCCCGGTGGGGTCGTGCGCACTGCAAGTGGAGCAGCTGGAACCACCGAGGTGCGAGGCGCTGTGGTAACCTCCCAGGCAGTAGGGGTCGCGGCATAATCCCTGCAGGAAGGAGGGCGGGGAGGCCCCGGTGAGCGGGCTGGAGCTGGGGGGCTTGCCGGGTGGCAGGCCCAAGCCCCCCGACAGCTGGCCTCCCACGAGGCCAGACTTGCTGGGATCCAGGCCAGGCACGAACTGAGACGGGTAGCCGGCGTAGGCGCCCACGATAGAGCCGTGATAGCCGATGCTGGAGGGTGGCAGCGGGAACACTGAGTGGCCCGGTTTGTAGGGTGACACCGGCGCCACGTGGCCAGCCCCTACGAGTGCCGAGGGCGGCTCGGACTTGCGCCCAGAGGACCCAGCCTCCGCACCACCCGCGTGTGCGCCGGGCTCCCCACCGCTGCCACGGCTCACAGCCGCAGCCTCCGGGCTGGGCTTGGGCTCCTGGTCTTTCTTGTCCAGCTCCCCGGCGCCACCCCCGCCGCCGTTCTTGCAGTCAGAGTGGTGTGGGGAGCCGCCCCGGGAGCCACCGGGCGAGGACGAAGACGACGACGCAGAGACCGGCGCTCCATGCGGGGGAAAGGGCGTGCAGGCAGCGCTGGGAACCCTGAAGCCCGCCTTGTCTCCCGGGGACAAGGAAGATGAAGAAGAGGTGGAGGACACGGAGGAGGAGCCGCTGTCTTTGCGGGAATCGCCGCCGCCGGAGCCCTTGGAGTAGGGCTTGAAGCTGGACTTGTCCTCGGCCGGGGAGTCCCCCAGCTGCTTGAGGGCCGCAGACGCGGAGGCGGCACCCGTGGCGGAGCGGCCAGGGTCCTTCTCCCCTCCCAGCCCGTTGGCCGCCGCCGCTACCGAGTTGAGCTTGGACGAGGGCGGCGGGTCCGGCTTGCCGATCTGTGAGCAAGTCTGGGCCAGCAGCGCCAATGGACTCTTCTTGGCGTCCAGCTGTGGGAGACAGCGACAAGGGGAGGGAGAAGGGGGTGAGACCAGGAAACTGACGGAGTTAGCGGTGTGCCTGGGGAGCTGGGTGGGCGAGGAGGGCCCGGCTGCGGCGCGACAGGGCGGGAAGGCCCGGGGAGAGGGTCTGAGTGCGAGGGCCGGGCGGGGCGGGGCAGCTGCGCAGAACTGCGCACGCAGAGCCCAGGGTGGGATCCCTCGCTCCACCCGGGGGAATGGGGCAGTGGAAGTGGTTCACCAGAGGCCTCCGTGGGAGCAGGTGACTGCTGTGGAATCGGGGTTGGGGGAGGGGCTGTGACTCGCCCCCTACCGTCCATTTCCCCCACCCCCCCTCAGTCAGTGCCCAGGAAAAAACTTATTCCTTCAGTTTGGGGAACTTCGCTTGGGACGGGTTTCTGGCGGTGGCGCCGCGAGGTAGGAGCCGGGAGAAGCGCCTTCTGAAGCTAGGGGTGGCCGTTGGCGCTCTCCTAGTAGCCCCTCCCTCCCGGGGAGGGCACCCAAGGGAAGTGGGAGGAAGAAAGACCTGGGATCGGGAGTGCCTGGGCGTAGTGCGCTCTAACCGGATGGGACAGAGGAGGAGTGGGACGGGGGCGATCCGGATCCAAAGACATCAGACCAGGGTGTGTGTGTGTGTGTGTGTGTGTGTGTGTGTGTGTGTGTGTGTGTGTTGGCGCGGGGGCGAGGGAGTGGCAAGAAAGGCACAGATCATCCTAGACTGAAAACTGGGTGCTAGAGGAAAAGTAAAGGACCCAGTGGAGACTCCAAGAGCAAACCTGATCCAAGAGAAAACACGTAGCTCCTAAAGGCGAGTGTGGAAGGCGAAACCTTCCACGGAGAAGCCTGGGGAGAACCGGGTAGACTCCGATCCCTGTTCCCTCGGTCCCTCCTCACCCCGTCTGCCGGCGTGGCCGGACCTGGGCGTCGCATCGAGCCCCAGGGCGCAGGGAGTAGGGCCGTGGGCCCGGCAGTGTTGGGCGGAATGGGGCCGGCGCTGGGCGGGCAGCGACCAGGAGACTGACCTCAATGGGGCTGACGGGGGTGGAGGACAGCGGCTGCAGGTACTCCGGGTGCAGGAGGTGGCCGGTGTGAGCGCTCAGCATCTTCAGGACCCTGATTGGGAGCCGGTTCGCCTGGCGCAGGGGGTCCGCCGGGGGCAAGAGGGACACCGCCGCCGGCACCGCCGGCCTCTTCCCGCCGCCGCCGCTGCCGCTGCCGCTGCTTTCGGGTGTCCTTGGGTTAGATCCAGCGGGCGAATCGCTCATTTGGAGGAGGCAGCGCCACTGGGGGGGCGGGGAGGGAGGGGGAGCACCGGGGAGGCGAGCTCCCGGGGCGGGTGGGCTCGCTCCGCAGCGTCGAGCGCGGTGCAGCAGTCGCTGCGCCTCCACCCCTCCTCCACCGACGCCGCCGCAGCCGCCGCTGCCGCCACTAGCCCCGGCGAGCAACACAAAAACCTTCGCCTTCCCAGAGCCGCACGTCAAATAGCCGCGATCGGCAGCCACACTTCAAAGGGATCGCCGCGCCCGCCCAATCGCAGCTCTCGCCCGGACCCCGGGGCGGGGAGAGCGGCGGGCGGAGGCCGGCGCCGCTGGTGGGAGGGGAGAGCCTTAAAGGAGCCTCGCCCGCGCGCAGCCGCCGCCTCGGCCTTTACCTCCCGAAGTACTCCTCCCCTCCTCCCGGCTGGGCCGCCCTTGCCCCGGGGTCCCATAGAGGGCGAGACTCCTCCGGGACCCTGGGCTCCGCGCCCTATCCTTCGCCGGCTTTCTTGTCTCTTTCCTCTCTCTTCACACTGCCAGGGGGGTGGTGCTGGCCGGGTCAGTCACCCGCGGTCCGAGAGTGTTTCGGGTGGGGCGGATGGAGGTGGCTGGAGGGGTAGGAGCGCCAGGCGCTGGCTCGGCCGCTGCGGTGTCCCCGACTCTCCAGGAGGCCGCCTGGGGGCGGACCACGTCTCCGGAGCCCCGGCTTAGCTCCGGCCCTGCTCGGGCTCTGCTCGGGCTTAGCTCCGGCTCTGCTCCGGTCCAGCTTTCTTTCCCTAATTGGCTTCTCCCTGGTGTGCTCATTTGGAAGCGCCCGAGCCTTGCAGGCGTCCACCGCTCTCGGGCGTAGCTGCTCCAACTACTTTGAGCCTGTCCGGTCCGAAGCCTGCAAGTTTGAGGACTTCCTTTCGGGGTGAGATCGTCGCGACGAAGCGCGGTATTCTAGGCTGTGCCCGCTGCCCTGGCGCTCCTGGAGCGCGCTGTCTGCACACTGATTTACAGGTTCGGTCCTGGGTGTGTTTCAGGTTTCTAATACTATCTGTTTAGAGGCATACAATCTCCTCACTGCACCTTGCCTAGCTGCTATTTTGGGGGTCACCCAGGATCCCTGGAGAGGCCAGTATCCAGTGGAGGGGGAAATCTCTATGTGCTGTACGTCAATACAGAATCTAGAGATGCGCCTTCCCATTTTTTCTTCTAGTGGGGGAAAATGCACTAGCTTTTCCCAGGGAAATTTTGGAATAAAAACTTTCCGTTAAAAATAACAATACCCTCCTTTCTTCCCCCCCCCCCCCCCCCCATTTTAGATAAAATGTGTATTGCCTATTGCCAGCTTGGCGCTTGGCAGAGATTTTACATAGTCATAGTACTGACATTAAAGTTCCCGGTTGGCCGGATCATCAGAAGGTGAAGCTGGTTCTTTGTGCGCCCGCCTCTGGGGAGACCACTTTTCTGTGCTCTCAGCGGCCAGTGGAGGCGCGCTCGTGTCACAGCCTCCCTTCGAGTACCACTTTCCCAGACCCAATCCATCACTCTGATTGTCAGGCCTGTCACTGGGGGCATATTGCTCTGGGACTACTCGTCCCTGACTCTGCGGCGTTGATCTACGCCTTGAGACAACATGAGAACCCAAGATGGGGATAGGTGATTTCAAAGGGGTTCTTCAAACAGAAAGAAATAACTATCACGGAAATAACAAATAGCAATCACGTACATTTATCATGCTCAGTAAAGAAGACAGCAGGCACCACTCCCTGGCCTTATCAATCATATGCTAAACTAAATGTACTCCCTGCATCTCTGCTGTTTATTGGGCAGTACGTTTAGACCTCTTAGAAATTACACAGGCTCTTCCTACCCTAGTTTTAATCCTGGTACAATCAGGGTGAAATAAATGATAAGGGAGGACCTGGCTTGGAGGTGTCTTCCATATTGCAGCAGGAGGGGCACAGGAAAGGGGGGGTAGTCTCATTTATGTGGTGATCTCTATGCCCTCCCCCACTCCTTTCTCATGCCAGCCTCTGTGCTTTCTGACATCACTGCCACTGCCAACACCATGTCTAAAAGTCCACTGCAGGCCTCCTGTAACCTACAAGGCTGTAGACAAGACAAGAGAACAGAAGAAAGCCTTACAGGGTGAAAAAGGATGGGCCTCCCTAGGCGCTCTGCGGAGGCAGAGCTGGGAAGAGAGGAGACCTAGGAGGCAGAGAGAGAGATGAAAGACTCCTTCTTGATTATTGTAACCAGCCCAGCTGTGAGAGCCAGCCAAGAAATCCTTCCAGGACCCAAGCAGATGTGCGTTAGGGATGATTAATAGGAAATCAGTTGGGAGCAAAGGGGAGGGGAGAGAGAAGGGGTAGTTAGAAGGGAAAGAGGGGGCAGAAGGCAGAGAAAGGAGAGAGGGGAGAAGAATATTTGATGTTTGGAAAAGCAAAGAGAAGAAAAAGGTAGTGAGTGAGTGAAGGGAAAGGAGAAAGGAGGAGGTGAGGATAGAATAGCCAGGCTCAGGGTGGAAGGTGAGCGATTTGTCTAGGTAGTAATATACTATCATAAAAACAACAACAAAACAAACAAACAGAAAACCCCAAACAAACCCACCCAAGCCCTTAGCTTACAGCAGTGATCACTGATAGAAATAGCATTAAGGCCAGACCAGGCCTATTTCTCACTCCTAGAAAGTGCTAGTAAGGGAGCAAGGACACTTCCCTTTCAGGGTGCTGGTACAGAATGGCTCCTCTGGCTGAATCCATCCAGTTGCCTTCGGAGAGAAATAGAAAACCATACTTAACCAGGCCAGAGGCCTAATTAAAACACTACTAGATGATTATTATGATCAGTATTTGACATTCACTTAGCTGAAGCGCTAGCCTCCAGAGTCCTAAATCGGGCCCCAGTGGCCTAAAGCAGGGGCAGTTTTCAAAGGAATGGCTTGCCATCTGGGAGAGAGTAAGGCTCAGTGTTCTTTTGGGCCATATTTCTGGAGGGTCAGCTGTGGGCAGAGCATTGAAAAGAAGTCCGAGCGGTGGACATATGGCACAGCGTCCTTGCCTTGCAGAAAAGTGGCTGATGTAGGTTAAGGAAAGTCCCAGGTAAATGATGGCTGTGGTCCCGCAGCTTCCTTGGAGGGTCACGGCAGCTGGGCACTGAGGATTGCCAGGAAGACCCCCAACGGTCTCAGAATTCTCCCAAAGTGAAAGTATCCCTCCCCCAGCCTCCTGTCAAACACATCTTTAAAAAAAAGCGCCCCTCCCAGAATCCATCAAGAAAATCCTTTAGGAAATCCTGAATATTTATATAGATTTTGTTCACTACTTCAATTTACATAAAATTCGCCACCCAGAAAAAAATGCTTGAGTCAGGTTGAGAGTTGGAGGTGGTGGATTTGTTGTGTGGGGTTAATGTGAAGTTGTCTGTCCACACCGAGGCGGAATTGCCTGAATGATCGCCTCTCTCCGCATAACACTCAAACCCTAATGGCAACAACATGAAATAATATCTCACTGGGTAACTATTTACATTTTTTTTTTTTTACAAGCTGTAAGAACTCTGGAACGTCAGCCTCATAGAGAACTTGGTTTTCCTCCCTGGCGCTTAATATCTTTCAGCGGCTGGCAATTACTGCCTTGGCCAGGAGCCCTGATTTAGAGCACCCCGCTCAGGGCACGGGAAGGCACTTCCTCTGTCTGCCCTGTCCCCAGCTTCAGACACAACCCAGGGCCAGAGAGGGCTCTAGGGGCTAGAACAGCCAGCCTTGCAAAGAGCCCAGGCCTGTAGCTCCCTCCTCTGTGTCCTATTGTGTTCTATTATTACGCTTATCACACAGCATCTGCCCTTGTTTGTTTACTTCTCCATTCTCCCCTGAGACTGTGAAAGCTTCTGAATTGTCCACAGCCTCTTTGTATTCTTATTGCCTAGCAATAGCATCACTGTGGCCAAGCGCTGTTGCAAGCACTTTGCACGCAATATGTCACCTAATCCTTCCAGAAGCCCTATGAGGTCCTCTCTCACCCCCTTCCATGACTGCGGA
Source organism: Suricata suricatta (assembly GCF_006229205.1). Taxonomy (NCBI): domain Eukaryota; kingdom Metazoa; phylum Chordata; class Mammalia; order Carnivora; family Herpestidae; genus Suricata; species Suricata suricatta. The sequence goes on along the minus strand of NC_043700.1, from coordinate 32,653,563 downwards.
AGATGTGGGGGTTAAGTAACTTGCCCAAAGTCCAGCTGGTAAGAGGTGGGGCTGGGATACGAATCTAGGCAGTCTGAAGGTCCTAAGTGCCCAGTGAATGTTTGCTGCTGAAATGGATAGGAATTTTACCTACAGAGTGTGTGTTTTGCATCTCACCTCACTGGACTCCCCAAAAGATTCAAGGTGTTTTTCAAAATGTCAACTATATAAACATGTGAAAGAATCAAATGCGTGTTTGTGCTCATCATCCTCCCCCCACACCCCCCTCCCCCCCGCCGCCTTCCCCAACAATTTTCTGAGTTGTTTTGGGCAGGTGCTTCCATCCCTTTGGACTGATGAAGACACAGGGCTCCGAGAGTTTTATGGGGGAGTCCTGCAGAGAGGGCTGGCAGGGCATGAGAAGAGGTTCTCCTATCAGGGTCCACTGTGGTGTAGATGGGGACGTAACTCCTTTTGATAAAAGAAGGAGGAATTAACTACTTTTCCTCCCCCTAGAATTTCCTTTGGAGATGTGGTGGGAAGGAATGGACAAAAGGAAATGTAGGCTGAAGCTTATCTTCAAGCCCTGGTGTTTGATCCGGGTCCTTGAGCTGGGTGCTTTGAAGAAGTGGTTTCATTTATCTGCTATCAGCCCCCGAGGGAGAGGGGCCAGGGAGAGGGGCCGGGCTGGCCTGGGAGAGCAGTGGGAGTAGGTGTGCTTTTGAAGCTGCACTCCCTTCCTCTGCCCTGCCCAGACCTCAGCCTCAGCCCTGGGCATTCACCCTTGACTACTTTGTCCCTTTGGGCCTTCAGATTTCTTAGCAATTCCTCTCAAACTGCAAATACTGCTGGGAGGAATCCTATTTTAATAATCAGCCAATGCCTCAGTTATGATTAGCTGACAGTGAGTGTGCTGCCCAGGGTAATAACATTTACACAACAGTGCCCACTGTAATAACTCATTTAGGTGGGCACTATTATTATGCCTGTTTTATAGGCGAGGCACTGAGGCTCAGAGAGGTGGAGTAACTTGTCCAAGTTACACAGCTAGAACGTGGCAGAACCAGGATTTAAACCCAAGTAGTCGTTTCCTGAGCCAATCTTCATGCAGGACTGAGGGAGCAGGAGGCCTATAGCAGGGCAAGACTGAAAGCCAATGACTTAATTATTTTCCGGAGTGCTGGTCTCCTTAATGAGGATTTCCCTTTCATTTCTAGGAAGGAGAATAGAGCGGAGTGGAAACTGAGGCAGAGAAAGAAGTGAGGGTGACATTCATTCAATTAATTAAATCGGATTGAATTAATTCATTGACTGTTTATTGACCACTTGGTATGCACTGGCCTGAGGTGATCCTTTGGTGGGTAAGGACCAGAGCAAGCTGACCAGAACATTCCACAGCTCCCCAAAGGCAGGGCCGCCTTTTCTTTTGAAGAGAAGCATCTGTGTGCTTCTTTCCCAGGTTAAACAAACAAACAAACAAAAAACAAGTCAGGAGGGCTGACCTTTTTTTTTTTTTTCTGTTTTTTATTTATTTTTGAGAGACAGAGAGAGACAGGGGAGGGTCAGAGAGAGAGAGGGAGACACAGAATCTGAAACAGGCTCCAGGCTCTAAGCTAGCTGCCAGCACAGAGCCCCATGTGGGGCTCGAACCCACGAACCATGAGATCATGACCTGAGCCGAAGTCAGATGCTCAACAGACTGAGTCACCCAGGAGACCCAGGAGGGCTGACCTTAAATTCTGCTTAGGACCCCATAGTTTAGTTACCCACTGTTCTTAAGTGCATTTATTCAAAGTTAAATTCAGATCCACTAATGTTTACTCAGCACCTAGCACTCAGTATACACCATCCTGGGAGTGTTCGTGGACCATTTCTTGTTTAGGTATAAGGAGAGTCTGGGGAAAGAGCAAAAGCCCCTGAAAGGAAGCAGGGACTGTGCTTGCCCACACTTCCAGCCCCCATGTGCTGAATTTCCACCGGCTGGAACCAGTGGGCACCCCAGGCCCTCCAGAAGTCTTGCTTGGTAGGTAGCCAACTGTGAGAATCTTGGCGGCACAGATTCTGGTGTCGCACCCGCTTCTGACCCTTCCCTGTGCTTCAGCCTTGAAGGTGATGATGCTTCTCCGAGCCCCCACTCCTGGCAGGTAAGCCTTTACACTTGCCCAAAGCATATGCCTCGGTAAGCTGGGCTCCCAAATGGCTGAGATGTGCGGCCTCAAACTCATTTCAGCAAACACAATTAGAGAGAAGGGGAGAGCCGCTCAGGCAGTGGCTCAATTATCACTGGTTGTATTTGATGAAACCAAATTCCAAGATGTCAGAACAATTTCAAGGAGTGTTTATTTCCATGGCCCTCTGCCAGCCTCAGCTAGAGAAGGAAACCAGAGAGGCGGAGTCCCCACCGAGCCCGGCCAGAAGTATCCAAGTATAGTGGTCCATTCAGAGGGGGATTTACATAATGAACCCCCTTTAAAAGTGATTTAAATTATTTCTTATTTTATTGAAAAATGCATTTGTTTACTTATGGTGAAGTGCATTCCCATGGCACCAAATTCCAAAGCTATGAGAAGGTACAGTGAAAATGTCCCCCTCCTGCCTTCTGATTTCTCTTCCTAGTGCATCAGTGCTAAGAGTTTATGGTCCCTCTTTCCAGAGATATTTTGTACATATATTAGCAAACACTTGTATATTCCTTCCTTCTTTCATACACAAATTGTGACATAATAAAAAAAACGATTTTTCACTTGCTTTTTTAAAATTAATATATTTTGGAGACTGCCTTACATCTACTTATTTTTTAGTTTCCTGGCATTGTTACATGGATGTGCCGCAGTTTATGTGACTGGTCCCTACGGGTGGACATTTGGATGGTTTCTAGTCTTGCTGCTGTAGTGAATTTCCATATATATAATACGTATCGCTTCCCATGAGTGCTAATATAACTATCGGGTAGAATTCCTAGGCGTAGAGTTGCTAGGGCAAAGGCTGCATGCATTGAAAACAAGCTCCATTTAAGAAGGCTCGTAGGACAGACTTGTAGTGAATCAGAAGTTCAGCTGAGGGAAGAAAACATGGGACACTCCCCTGCCCCTCTGGTGACATTCATTTGGAGAACTTGAAAGGCTCATAGTCATCTTTGGATATAAGAAAACGTGCATGCTTCTTGTGATTCTGCCTTCTCCTGTCCTCACCTTCTCCCTGATTTACTAGGAGAAAAAGGGGGAGAAGGATCTTCAAGTCTGGCCCGAAAAGAATCCAAGATATTGACCAATTCATCTTTTAATACAGCAAACTTTCCAATAAGTGAGCCCTAATAAAAGTTCTGTATCATCTAGACCTTTGCTGTTTATGCTCACTAAAAGACAAAGGTTTGTGTTACTGACAAGACATAAAATGGTTTTGGTAACATCAGTAAAGATCCATCTCCAGTTCCAACCATGAATTTCCAGAATGAGTCTCGTGCGCCATTGGAAGGAATCGAATCATGAAATTAACAGTTACTGTTAGTTAAGTGCTCACCAAAGCAACTAGGTAGTCTTCATTTTGTTCTTATTTTTAGTTTCTATTTTTTGAATAGGTATTACCTGCAAAATCCAGAGGTACAGAAGGGCATGCATATGTGATTTCTCAACAAGGGGTGCAGCTTTTCATTGCAAAGGCTCACAGTGTGAGCTCTGGTCTCCACACTTCCGGTCTTAGGCATGGGCCTCTTTGGGTGGCTGCGTCAAAGCTTACTTTTTGTTAGTAACTTTCACCCTTATGGCAATGGTGGTAATAGGAAGAACCATCGGGACCAGACTGTCGATAAGCTCTTGGCATCAGGATAAATTACACTCCAGGATGTCTAAAGTAGAATTCTAACATATTTTAAAATGTTTATTTATTTTTGAGAGTGAGAGAGAGAGGTGACAGAGAGAGAGGGGTCAGAGGGCCGGTCGTGGGGTCTGTGCTGACAGCAGAGAACCCGCTGTGGGGCTTGAACTCACGAACTGCATAGATCACGGCCTGAGTTGAAGTTGGACACTTAACCAACTGAGCCACCCAGGCGCCCCTATAATTCTAACATCCTGAAGAACTTTTCCTCGGGGATCTCTTCCAGATCTCTCAGGGCCTGTCATTTATAAGTTTAACAAAACCCCTTTCTGCCAGGCTGTCTTTGTTTTTCTCATCAATTTCCTTAAGTAAGTAAGTAAGTAAGTAAATAAATAAATAAATAAATAAATGAACACATGATTAAACAAAACCCAAACCAAACAACCAAGTGAAACAGTCAAACCAGAAAAAAACAACAGTAGTTCAAAACCATGAGCAGACTGTATGCTTTTCCTTTTTTGTTCATTTCTTTTCTGCGTTAGGCCTGAAGGGACTCTTGGAGGTCCCTCCCCTCTCTCTAAGCTGGGTGAATTTTTCACCACTGCAGTCAACATGCATAATGACAATCTTATTTATGACAGGAGACATGTTTTAAAACAGTTGTTTTAAAACAACTGACAGAGCTGCAAGATGGGAAACGACAAGAAAGTGCGATTTCTTTTGGAGGGGGTGGGACCGGGGTGGGGGGGATAGGATGCTGGCAAAGGAGAGCAGGAGTTTCCTTCCCCAAAGTTGGAACTCATCCTTTATTTCTGGAGCAAGTCAAGAAAAAGCATCGAGGAAGAAAACTGGGGTGGGGACATTGCCTAATGATAGTCCTCGGAAGCCGGGACAGTTGGGCTGGGGGTTGCCCTTGACCTGCTTCTCAAAAGACACTATGGTGTATGCAAGTGGACAGGCAGCGTGGGGGCCAGGAGAGAGGGGAGCTCTGCTCCCCAGCCCCACCTCTCCCTGCGTGATGTCTCCCATCAACTCAGTAGGTGTCTGTGAGACCCCGAGATCTCCATCTTGACACGGTGCCCTACGGTCCAGGCAGAGAATGCAAGCTGGACACCCTCAGAATGACAATGGAACAGTGCTGTGTGTCAATGGCTCTTTCTCTTGTGGCTTTAGGGAGGAGACGGAAAATGTTCTCTCATGCATTTTGGGAGAAATCTCTTTCCTATGGCTGATGTGGGAAAGGGTGATCCCCTTCTTACAGCTGTTTCTCCCGACAAGTCTGGAGGAAGAATCACAGAAGATGCAACCCTTGACAGGGTTGACTTTGACCCTCCAGGAGAGGAGGAGCAGAGAGCAAAAATAAAGAGCAAAGAAGGGAAAAGTTTATTCTAACTTGGATGAGAAAGAATCTATTGTCCTCACCATAAGAGTGAATTTTAAGAAAGTCTCTGGAGCTGATGACAGGCCCTGGGGCATGGAAAAGAATTGAAGGACTCCTGGCACTTCTTTCTAGAGAACTTTTTTTTTTTTTTTTTTTTAGTTTGGGGCCTACGTGAATGGGAAGCATTGATCAGAAGCAGCTCGCTCTGCTGAAGAATCTCTTTCTCTTCTTGGTTTCTGGACGTGACCATGTTGACACGGGATCCATTGGATCAATTCAACCAGCTTGTCTCCTTTCTTTCTTTTTCTTAAAGGATTTAAAAAAATTTTTAATGTTTATTTTTGACAGAGAGAGACAGAGTGTGAGTGGGGAAAAGGCAGAGAGAGAGGGAGATACAGAATCTGAAGCAGGTTCCAGGCTCTGAGCTGTCAGCATAGAGCCCAATGTGGGGCTTGAACCCACGAGCTGTGAGATCAGGACCTGAGCCGAATTTGGATGCTTAACTGACTGAGCCACCCAGGCGCCCTCCCAGCTTGTCTCTTTTTAGACTGGCAGTGACACAGCCCCGCAGGGCCTGTGCCCAGGAGCCTGCTTATACCCAGTGGCAGGGCTGGGCTCCCCTTTGAGAAGTCGGACAGGATGCATAGTCAAAACATTTGGTCAACTTCTTCCTTGGGGACTCGAACGCAGGCCGTGTAAGATCACACGCACCACCTGAACCACTGTGCAAACAAAGCAGGATATTGGTTTCTTCAACTCCAATGTGTTTTGCCAAATAAGAAGTGTTAATACCCCTTCCTCCTCCGCTCTGCATGAATTGAATTACTTAAAGCATCTTTTCAGAGATGTCAGCAGTTTATCAGAGGCAATAAGTCAGGGCTGCCCTTGTGTTTTATTTTTCTGCCAGTATTTAGTTAATTAAAGAATGCAAATTAAAACACCTTAATTTATATAATATCAATACCAACGCCTTAAAACATTTGGCATAACTGCTCTGGCACGTCCTTTACATAAACTCTTCAGAACACTGCTAATAAAAATGAAAAAGGTTGTAAATCAAGTTTAATTTATTCATCTTTTGTTTGGTACAAAAGCATATGCCAAAATCAAGTTATTTATGAGCACATCATAATAACAGGCATTTTTGTTGGTTGCAAATGACAAAAAAGGTTTTTTCCAAGGGATGTGTGTTTTAATTGTCTCTAGGTGCAGCTGTTTTCTGGGCTCTGATCTCTAAATTTATAATTTTATACCCATATCTCCAGGAAAAAAAAAGAGATTGCAACATCCACTCAAAAAGGCACCTGCAACCATCCATATGGTGATAGACATATACACCATCCGTCCAATGGAGTATGGATCCTCAGGTGAGATAAAAGGTTGGTGATTTATATCCGATTTCTTAAATATTCCATTAAGAGGATTATCTCACAGGAGGCTCAGATACAGCAGCATCGGAAAGGATTTGGTCGCAGCTGCTTTCTTGGAAGGCTTGGAGATAAACTACACGCGTGTGAGTGAACGCCCATTTTCATCGTTCCCCTCTTTTGTTGATATTTTCCTTCTTTGTCTGGTGGATCTGAGCATCGGATACATTTTATTCAGTCTTGGAGGAAGATTGGTAGTCTTCATTCAGGGTTACTGAGGGACGGCGGGATCTCCCTGCTTCCGTCACAAAGCTCTCTGTGCTGCTGCCCTTCTCAAACTCCCTTCCTCACCCAGCTTCCAGCCCCTCTCTAGTCTCAGGTCATGAGAGAAGTTTTGGAATGACCCTCTCTACGCTGATCCCATCCTGAAAAACCCAAGCGAATTACAAATATAACTCTCTGGTCAGCCCATGGCCTCCCTACTTGGGACAATACTGTGTTCGTTATTTATTTATTTATTTAAACATTTATTCATTTTTGAGAGAAAGAGATAGAGGGTGAGTGGGGGAGGAGGAGAGAGAGAGGGAGACAGAATCTGAGCAGGCTCCAGGCTCTGAGCTGTCAGCACAGAGCCCAACGTGGGGCTCGAACTCCAGAGTGGTGGGATCATGGCCTGAGCCAAAGTCGGACGCCCAACTGACTGAGCCACCCAGGCGTCCCTATTCATTATCTTTTAACATAAATGTTACAAGGTTGGCAGAAGAGGTAGAAAATTGGGGTTCCCCACGTGGTGAAGCAATGGCCAGAAGTGGCAAGTGGCATCCTTCTGTGACCTTGACAGTCATGGGTCCTCAGCTGCTCTGTCTGGAGGGTTGTGGGGAGACCACAAAACCCTAAACAAAATACATCTTGGTGGTTCCCTTTCTGATGTTAAAAACGGTGATACACACCTTTTACATTGCTTTAATTTGGAGCTAATGGGATGCTCTCCTTTGCCTCAGACTCGTTGCAATAGTGAGCTGGAAACTGAACACTCTTTCAAGTACATACTTCTTGTTGGGGGTAGGTACCAAGGAGAGCCAGAGAAGGTCCTAGAAGAGTTCACTGCCTCCAGCCCCTGGAACCTCGCAAGCTTCTCTCTACCTCTCCATTTTATAAGGTCTCATTGAGTCTGGTGTGACAGACAAGCCAGCTGGAGGGGCAAGCAGAGCCCTGCACTGCATCAGGACACCTGGCGTCAGAGCCCCTCAGTGGTAGCACTGGAGGGAGCACTGCGGGTGTGGACACTCAGGGTGTCTGTGTGCGATCGTGGGCATTTTCTCTCTCACTTTTTCTTGCGGCGTGTCATCTTTAAAAGCAAATTTTGACCTTTATATTTATTTATACCCCTTCTAGCTCCGAAAGAGATTTGAGGTCGCTTTACAATTCAAATCTCAGATACAGTAAAACCTGAAGCCATTAACAGAAAAGTAACAAGATCAGAGCCAAGTACAAGGGAGGAGGGGGAGGAAGAAGAAGCAGAGTTATTATACCGAGGTGGTGGGCGGGGGGGAAGAAACTTAGATTAAGGAAACCTAATGCAATTGAGAGCAAAACCCAGCTCCTAACTAACTCCCTGGTAGTTTGGTGGGCAACTGCCAGCCATCGTAATAACTGTAGATGACTGCACCTCCAAAGCAGGTTTAAATGCCTGCTGAGGGTTCAATGGTCCCACGAGCTTGGTCAAGCTCCTTCATCTCTCTGAATCTCTGTTTCCTCATCTGTGAAGTGAGGATTAACTCACTCATCATGGGGTTTTTGTGAGAAAGCAGTTCAACAGTGGTGGCAGTAGATAGCATGTGTTGCATATAGCCTCTCTCCTAAGTGTTTTATGCAGACATTTGCAACATTTTTTATCATCTCTGACATCGCTAAAAAAGTATTGTGTCTGTCACAGATTGTTGCAGCCTTTCCTTCAATGAATCCAAAAATCATGGTGCATTGTAGGTGAGACGAGACAAGTTATTAACTCATTCAGTCCTCCCATAACTTTATGAGGTAGGGGCTGTTTTTGTCCCGTTTTACAGATGAGGAAACTGAGGCCGACAACATTTAAATGACCCCTCCAAGGGCTATAGCTGGCAAGCAGTGGAGCTGGGAATGTGATCCTAGGCTCTTTGACTTCACCCTGACCTTCACTACCTTTCAACAACCATCTCGGCAACAGTTCTGTCCATGAAATTTCAGTGTTGGGCATTGGGAATGCCAGACGAAAAGATACATCCTTGCGCTAAAGGACTGGACTCCAGAGAGGAGACCGACACGTAAACAAACCACAATTTGAGGTATTAAGTGCATCAGAGGAAATACATCCAAAGCATGGGATGGGAGAGATGGTTAGTTTTTGTGAAGTCTCTGTCCTAGCCCTCAGCCCCGTGGTAGAAACTCCCCCTCCAGCAGGTTAGGAGAAGCATATTTTCTTGGCTTTGAGAGGAGTCTGTTGGGTGGACCTTCAAACCATAGGCAGTGTTGGAACATGTTCCAACAGCCGAGAACAAAAATCAATAGTGCCTCACCTATAGCCGAGTCACACTTGGACAGTGAAGGAGAGTTGGGGGCAGCAGATTTTAAGGGAGCATCAGGCTCTCAGGAAGATTGGGAAGTGACTTTTGGGGCAGAGAGAGAGGGAGAGGTTTGGCCTCCCGGAAGCTAAGCTGGAGGCTCTGTCCTTGGGCACCCAAAGCAGGAGGGTGGAGAGCAGGGACTTGCACAGGCCACTTCAGGGACAGGGACCTGCAAAGAGAAAACAAGGGAGGAAGCAGGAATTTACCACCTGTTTGGTGTAAGAAAATGCAGCTTCAAAAGGAACGGGGTCTCTGGGATGCAGGGAGGAGCCTGGAAGGAAGGAGCTGACTTGGAGGGAGAATACATGAATTTGAGACTTGATTTTCCCTCTTCTGAGCACGTTATCCTTTGAATCTCAATTTTATCATCTGTCTAAATGGGCATAAGGACAACACACTTATTACCTCACACAGTTAAAAGACCAATTAAGATAATACATGTGAAAGTGCTTTCCAAACTAAATAAAGCTGCAAACATGAGTTATTATTGTTGTCTTTCTAGGCAGGTACGTGCTCTCTCATTTCCTTCCTGGCTGCAAAGTCTGGGACATGTTACTACAGGGGAAGAAGAGAAAAACACAGGGGATGGGGCTAGCCCACAGTCTCCAGCAGTCACTCCGAATGTGGCTTGACTTAGAGTTCGGAGCTCCTCTCCCCGGTGTGGGTCTCAGCGACCCCCCACCTAGTGAGGAGGCTGGGAGGCCCCACCCCTTAAGAGTTCTAGGACTTTGCCCTGTGGGTGGGGCCGGGGTCCTAGACTCCACTACTCCTTGCTCCCATTTCCCTAGACCCCAGCCCAGCCAGCAGCACACCTTACCAGAGAGCTTTGGACATGTCTTCCTCCCCGCCTAAGTCAAGTTCAGCGGCCAGTAAATCAGAACTTAAAGCAAACAAACCCCAAACAAATCCATTTTGACAGAACTTCCCTGATAAAGGATGTTTCCTAGTACTTCGAACAGAATAAAGCCTCTATTACGGAAGCCTCTTCCAGACCAGGTGTAAATCCCGCTGGACCTTAGTCGCAGAGGTCTGTGTCCCCTGCCCCTTCACTGGAGGCCTGGCCTCCAAGTCCAAGGGTGCCCCGATCTGAAGGCCTCGCAGCAGCCTGCAGCCTGGCAGGAGCAAGGGTGGCTGTCCGGGGGCAGGGAGGGTACTGGTGTGCATAGGCCACTCCAGGGACGGCAGAAGCCGACTCCAG